>NC_090419.1:10776362-11071362 GCF_036365525.1 Heterodontus francisci
TTCTTTCTCTGTCTCTCACTTTCTCTCCCTCTCTGTCTCCCCCTCTGTCTCTCTCTCTCTCTCTCTCTGTCTCCCTCTCTGTCTCTCTGTTTGTCTCTCTCTCTTTCTGTCTCCCCCTCTGTCTCCCCCTGTCTCCCCCTCTGTCTCTCTCTCTCTTTTCTATCTTCCTCTCCCTCCCTCTCTCCCTCTCTGTCTCCCTCTCTTTCTCTGTCCCTCTCTCTGTCTCTCTCTCTCTCTCTCTCATGCTGCCTCCCTCATTTGTCACTCTCTGTCTCATTCTCTCTGTTTCACTATATCTCACTCTCTGCCTCTCTCTGTCACACTCTTTCTTTCACTGTCTCTCTATCTCTCTCTTTCACTCACTCTATCCCATTCTCTCTGTCTGTCTGTCTGTCTCTCTCCCCTCAAGACTCCACTTTATACACAGGCAGTGATTTACAGTTGGACACAGCAGACACCCCAGACGGGGCCCCCGTCGGCCCACAGGGGGTGGGTGGCAAAGGTCCCACGGCCAAAATTGGAAGAAGAGCAGGGGGGTTGGAGGGGGGGAGTTCTCCCCGGTGCCCTGCGGCTGAAATTTAACCCTCAACCAACATCTTAATATTGGGATCTTGCTGTGCATAAATTGGTCTGTCCAATTCCCCTACAAAGCAACAAGGGATGGGGGGGGGGGGCGGGTTACAGAGATAGGGAGGGTTGTAGCGTCTGCAGGAGGGGCAATGTTTTAGATATGTTTATGAACGGGATTGAAGGGGGAGGTGGGGCCGAGGATGTTGGCGTTGAAAGTAGGGAATAACGCCAAGTGTTGTTGTATCTCGGACAGATTGCGGGTGCCCGGATGCTGCGGGTAACAGTGGACACAGGTATCCGGACCATGGGGTAAGTGTCATCACCACAGCTTCCAATGTTGTCTCTCTCTGTGAACTACAGGCCATGTAACCATGGACACCAGGCTCCCTGAAACTCCAAAGCCTGCGGCCTACAGGCCCTTCTCCTCTGTGGCGCCTCGAACCGCCTTGAACCCTGGTACCTCGCGCCCTCTTCCTCAACTCGCTGGTAACCGTGACAATCCTCCAGTCCCAACTCCTCCCTCCGCCACCACTAACTCCAACACCACTCCCTCAGTTACCCCTCACTCTGCCACCCCTCCCTTCGTATTGCTCCCTCTGTCACCCCTCCCTCCCACTCCAGAGACTCAAACCCCATAATCCTGGACCGACACTCACTCAGTGCCAGTACTGAGGGAGCGCCGCACTGTCGGAGGGTCAGTGCTGAGGGAGCGCCACACTGTCGGAGGGTCAGTACTGAGGGAGCGCTGCGCTGTCGGAGGGTCGGTACTGAGGGAGTGCCGCGCTGTCGGAGGGTCAGTACTGAGGGAGCGCCGCACTGTCGGAGGGTCAGTACAAAGAACAAAGAACAAAGAAAATTACAGCACAGGAACAGGCCCTTCGGCCCTCCAAGCCTGCGCCGATCCAGATCCTCTATCTAAACATGTCGCCTATTTTGTAAGGGTCTGTATCTCTTTGCTTCCTGCCCATTCATGTATCTGTCTAGATACATCTTAAAAGACGCTATCGTGCCCGCGTCTACCACCTCCGCTGGCAATGCGTTCCAGGCACCCACCGCCCTCTGCGTAAAGAACTTTCCACGCATATCCCCCCTAAACTTTTCCCCTCTCACTTTGAACTCGTGACCCCTAGTAATTGAATCCCCCACTCTGGGAAAAAGCTTCTTGCTATCCACCCTGTCTATACCTCTCATGATTTTGTACACCTCAATCAGGTCCCCCTCAACCTCCGTCTTTCTAATGAAAATAATCCTAATCTACTCAACCTCTCTTCATAGCTAGCGCCCTCCATACCAGGCAACATCCTGGTGAACCTCCTCTGCACCCTCTCCAAAGTATCCACATCCTTTTGGATCTTCCAAAATGCATCACCTCGCATTTGCCCTGATTGAACTCCATCTGCCATTTCTCTGCCCAACTCTCCAATCTATCTATATTCTGCTGTATTCTCCGACAGTCACCTTCACTATCTGCTACTCCACCAATCTTAGTGTCGTCTGCAAACTGGCTAATCAGACCACCTATACTTTCCTCCAAATCATTTATGTATATCACAAACAACAGTGGTCCCAGCACGGATCCCTGTGGAACACCACTGGTCACACGTCTCCATTTTGAGAAACTCCCTTCCACTGCTACTCTCTGTCTCCCGTTGCCCAGCCAGTTCTTTATCCATCTAGCCAGTACACCTTGGACCCCATGCGCCTTCACTTTCTCCATCAGCCTGCCATGGGGAACCTTATCAAACGCCTTACTGAAGTCCATGTATATGACATCTACAGCCCTTCCCTCATCAATCAACTTTGTCACTTCCTCAAAGAATTCTATTAAGTTGGTAAGACATGACCTTCCCTGCACAAAACCATGTTGCCTATCACTGATAAGCCCATTTTCTTTCAAATGGGAATAGATCCTATCCCTCAGTATCTTCTCCAGCAGCTTCCCTACCACTGACGTCAGGCTCACCGGTCTATAATTACCTGGATTATCCCTGCTACCCTTCTTAAACAAGGGGACAACATTAGCAATTCTCCAGTCCTCCGGGACCTCACCCGTGTTTAAGGATGTTGCAAAGATATCTGTTAAGGCCCCAACTATTTCCTCTCTCGCTTCCCTCAGTAACCTGGGATAGATCCCATCCGGACCTGGGGACTTGTCCACCTTAATGCCTTTTAGAATACCCAACACTTCCTCCCTCCTTATGCCGACTTGACCTAGAGTAATCAAACATCTGTTCCTAACCTCAACATCCGTCATGTCCCTCTCCTCGGTGAATACCGATGCAAAGTACTCGTTCAGAATCTCACCTATTTTCTCTGACTCCGCGCATAATTTTCCTCCTTTGTCCTTGAGTGGGCCAATCCTTTCTCTAGTTACCCTCTTGCTCCTTATATATGAATAAAAGGCTTTGGGATTTTCCTTAACCCTGTTTGCTAAAGATATTTCATGACCCCTTTTAGCCCTCTTAATTCCTCGTTTCAGATTGGTCCTACATTCCCGATATTCTTTCAAAGCTTCGTCTTTCTGCAGCTTCCTAGACCTTATGTATGCTTCCTTTTTCCTCTTAGCTAGTCTCACAATTTCACCTGTCATCCATGGTTCCCTAATCTTGCCATTTCTATCCCTCATTTTCACAGGAACATGTCTCTCCTGCACGCTAATCAACCTCTCTTTAAAAGCCTCCCACATGTCACATGTGGATTTATCTTCAAACAGCTGCTCCCAATCTACATTCCCCATCTCCTGCCGAATTTTGGTATAGTTGGCCTTCCCCCAATTTAGCACTCTTCCTTTAGGACCACTCTCGTCTTTGTCCATGAGTATTCTAAAACTTACGGAATTGTGATCACTATTCCCAAAGTAGTCCCCTACTGAAACGTCAACCACCTGGCCGGGCTCATTCCCCAACACCAGGTCCAGTATGGCCCCTTCCCGAGTTGGACTATTTACATACTGCTCTAGAAAACCCTCCTGGATGCTCCTTACAAATTCTGCTCCATCTAGACCTCTAACACTAAGTGAATCCCAGTCAATGTTGGGAAAATTAAAATCTCCTATCACCACCACCCTGTTGCTCCTACATCTTTCCATAATCTGTTTACATATTTGTACCTCTATCTCACGCTCGCTGTTGGGAGGCCTGTAGTACAGCCCCAACATTGTTACCGCACCCTTCCTATTTCTGAGTTCTGCCCATATTGCCTCACTGCTCGAGTCCTCCATAGTGCCCTCCTTCAGCACAGCTGTGATAGCCTCTTTGACCAGTAATGCAACTCCTCCACCCCTTTTACCTCCCTCTCTATCCCGCCGGAAGCATCGATATCCTGGGATATTTAGTTGCTAATCATGCCCTTCCCTCAACCAAGTCTCAGTAATAGCAATAATATCATACTCCCAGGTACTAATCCAAGCCCTAAGTTCATCTGCCTTACCTACTACACTTCTTGCATTAAAGCAAATGCACCTCAGACCACCAGTCCCTTTATATTCATCATCTGATCCCTGCCTACTCTTTCCCTTAGTCACACTGACTTCATTATCTAGTTCCTTACAGGCTTTAGTTACTACCTCCTTACTGTCCACTGACCTCCTCATTTGGTTCCCATCCCCCTGCCACATTAGTTTAAACCCTCCCCAACAGCGTTAGCAAAAGCCCCCCCAAGGACATTGGTTCCAGTCCGGCCCAGGTGTAGACCGTCCAATTTGTAATAGTCCCACCTCCCCCAGAACCGGTCCCAATGTCCCAAAAATCTGAACCCCTCCCTCCTGCACCATCTCTCAAGCCACGCATTCATCCTGACTATTCTTTCATTTCTACTCTGACTATCACGTGGCACTGGTAGCAATCCTGAGATTACTACCTCTGAGGTCCTGCTTTTTAACTTGGCTCCTAACTCCCTAAACTCTGCTTGTAGGACCTCATCCCGTTTTTTACCTATATCATTGGTGCCTATGTGCACAATGACAACTGGCTGTTCACCCTCCTCCTTCAGAATGTTCTGCAGCCGTTCTGAGACATCCCTGACCCATGCACCTGGGAGGCAACATACCATTCGGGAGTCTCGTTTTCGACCACAGAACTGCCTATCTACTCCCCTTACAATCGAATCCCCGATGACTATAGCCCTTCCACCCTTTCTCCCGCCCTTCCGAACAGCAGAGCCAGCCACGGTGCCATGGACCTGGCGACTGCTGCCTTCCCCTGGTGAGCCATCTCCCTCAACAGTATCCAAAACGGTTTACCTGTTGTGGAGGGAGATGACCGCAGGGGACACCTGCTCTGCCTTCCTACTCTTTCTCTGCCTTTTGGTCACCCATTTCCTTTCTCCCTCAGCAATCCTAATCTGCGGTGTGACCAATTCACTAAACGTGCTATCCACGACCTCCTCAGCATCGCGCATGCTCCAAAGTGAGTCCATCCGCAGCTCCAGAGCCGTCATGCGGTCTAACAAGAGCTGCAGATGGGCACACTTCCAGCACGTGAAGGAGACAGGGTCATCAGCCATGTCCCTGAGCTCCCACATTGAGCAAGAGGAGCATGATACGGGTCTGAGATCTCCTGCCATTTTTAATCTTAAACTTAACTTAGTTAAATGAAGAAGGAACGAAAAGTTTTTACCAATCACACGATAAAAAAAAAAGAGAAATAGAAAAAGCCTTACCTTATCTACACACCACCGAGTCCTTTTTTTTTGGTTAGAGGAGGAGGGCGGGTGGGAGACACTACAGGTGTAGTGTCTCGGGTTCAGAAACGGCCAAAATATATAGGGTTTTACAAACCCAGCAGCCCCCTGGTCTCTGCCGAAAACAAAAGGAAATTAAGTTTACTTTGAAACTGACCTTCCCAGCTGATCACTCGCTCGCACTCTCTGCTCCCGAATAAGCTACTAAGGGAGCGCTGCGCTGTCGGAAGGTCAGTACTGAGGGAGCGCCGCACTGTCGGAGGGTCAGTACTGAGGGAGCGCCGCACTGTCGGAGGGTCAGTACTGAGGGAGCGCCGCACTGTCGGAGGGTCAGTACTGAGGGAGGGCCGCACTGTCGGAGGGTCAGTACTGAGGGAGCGCCGCACTGTCGGAGGGTCAGTACTGAGGGAGTGCCGCACTGTCGGAGGGTCAGTACTGAGGGAGCGCCGCACTGTCGGAGGGTCAGTACTGAGGGAGCGCCGCGCTGTCGGAGGGTCAGTACTGAGGGAGTGCCGCACTGTCGGAGGGTCAGTACCGAGGGAGTGCCGCACTGTCGGAGGGTCAGTCCTGAGGGAGCGCCGCACTGTCAGAGGGTCAGTACTGAGGGAGTGCCACAGTGTCGGAGATGCTGTCTTTCAGGATAAGACATTAAACCCGAGGTGGATGTAAAAGATTCCACGGCCACTATTCGAGGAAGAGTTGGGGAGTTGGGGTGACTGCTCCCCAGTGTCCTGGGGCTGATATCCTTCAACCAACATCATTAAAACATATGATCAGGGTGATTTATCACATTGCTGTTTGCGGGATCTTGCTGTGTATAAATTAGCTGCTGCGTTTCCTGCATTACAAGAATGACCACACTTCAGAAACCCCTCCTCTATTGTCTGAGAGGGGCTCTGGGACGTGCTGAGGTGGAGAAAGGAGCTGCAGAGGGAACCGAGTCACTGCCCTGCTCTCCGGGGTCGGCACCCTCTCCCCAGAGACCTCCGTCTCACTGACCGCAATGGAGGAGAGGGTGAGAGTGACTGACAGCAATAACAGGCAACAGCTCCGTTACCTACACCGGCTCCCGGTCCGCACTCACCTCCATGTCAAAACTCACATCCTCCTCTTCAAATCCCTCCGTGGCCCCTCCCTCCCCCCCCCCCCCGCCCTCCCTATCTCTGTAACCTCCTCCAGCCCCTACAACCCTCCCTATCTCTGTAACCTCCTCCAGCCCCTACAACCCAACCTATCTCTGTAACCTCCTCCAGCCTCTACAACCCTCCCTATCTCTGTAACCTCCTCCAGCCTCTACAACCCTCCCTATCTCTATAACCTCCTCCAGCCCCTACAACCCTCCCTATCTCTGTAACCTCCTCCAGCCTCTACAACCCTCTCTATCACTGTAACCTCCTCCAGCCCCCACAACCCTCCCTATCTCTATAACCTCCTCCAGCCCCGACAACCCTCCCTATCTCTGTAACCTCCTCCAGCCCCTACAACCCAACCTATCTCTGTAACCTCCTCCAGCCTCTACAACCCTCCCTATCTCTGTAACCTCCTCCAGCCTCTACAACCCTCCCTATCTCTATAACCTCCTCCAGCCCCTACAACCCTCCCTATCTCTGTAACCTCCTCCAGCCTCTACAACCCTCTCTATCACTGTAACCTCCTCCAGCCCCCACAACCCTCCTTATCTCTATAACCTCCTCCAGCCCCTACAACCCTCCCTATCTCTGTAACCTCCTCCAGCCCCTACAACCCTTCCTATCTCTGTAACCTCCTCCAGCCCCAACAACCCTCCCTATCTCTGTAACCTCCTCCAGCCCCTACAACCCTCCCTATCTCTGTAACCTTCACCAGCACCTACAACCCTCCCTATCTCTGTAACCTCCTCCAGCCCCTACAACCCTTCCTATCTCTGTAACCTCCTCCAGCCCCGACAACCCTCCCTATCTCTGTAACCTCCTCCAGCCCCTACAACCCTCCCTATTTCTGTAACCTTCTCCAGCCCCTAAAATCATCCCTATCTCTGCAACCTCCTCCAGCCCCTACAACGCTCCCTATCTCTATAACCTCCTTGAGGCCCTACAATCCTCCCTATCTCTGTAACCTCCTCCAGCCCCTACAACCCTCCCTATCTCTGTAACCTCCTCCAGCCCCTACAATCCTCCCTATCTCTGTAACCTCCTCAAGGCCCTACAACCCTCCCTATCTCTGTAAACTCCTCCAGCCCCTACAACCCTCCCTATCTCTGTAATCTCCTCCAGCCCCTACAACCCTCCCTATCTCTGTAACCTCCTCCAGCCCTTACAACCCTCCATACCTCTGTAACCTCCTCCAGCCCCGACAACCCTCCATATCACTGTAACCTCCTCCAGCCCCTACAACCCTCCCTATCTCTGTAACCTCCTCCAGCCCCTACAACCCTCCCTATCTCTGTAACCTCCTCCAGCCTCTACAAAACTCTCTATCACTGTAACCTCCTCCAGCCCCCACAACCCTCCCTATCTCTATAACCTCCTCCAGCCCCTACAACCCTGCCTATCTCTGTAACCTCCTCCAGCCCCTACAACCCTCCCTATCTCTATAACCTCCTCCAGGCCCTACAATCCTCCTTATCTCTGTTACCTCCTCCAGCCCCTAAAATCCTCCCACTCTCTAACCTCCTCCAGACCCTACAACCCTCCCTATCTCTGTAACCTCCTCCAGCCCTTACAACCCTCCCTATCTTTGTAACCTCCTCCAGCCCCTACAACCCTCCCTATCTCTGTAACCTCCTCCAGCCCCGACAACCCTCCCTATCTCTGTAACCTCCTCCAGCCCCTATAACCCTCCCTATCTCTATAACCTCCTCCAGACCCTACAATTCTCCCTATCTCTGTAACCTCCTCCAGCCCCTACAATCCTCCCTATCTCTGTAACCTCCTCCAGCCCCTACAACCCTCCCTATCTCTTTTACCTCCTCCAAGCCCTACAATCCTCCCGATCTCTCTTACCTCCTCCAGCCCCTAAAATCCTCCCACTCTCTAACCTCCTCCAGTCCCTACAACCCTCCCTATCTCTGTAACCTCCTCCAGCCCCTACAACCCTCCCTATCTTTGTAACCTCCTCCAGCCCCTACAACCCTCCCTATCTCTGTAACGTCCTCCAGCCCCTACAACCCTCTCTATCTCTGTAACCTCCTCCAGCCCCTACAACCCTGCCTATCTCTGTAACCTCCTCCAGCCCCTACAACCCTCCCTATCTCTGTAACCTCCTCCAGCCCCTACAGCCCTCCCTATCTCTGTAACCTCCTCCAGCCCCTACAACCCTCCCTATCTCTGTAACCTCCTCCAGCCCCTACAACCCTCCCTATCTCTGTAACCTCCTCCAGCCCCTACAACCCTCCCTATCTCTGTAACCTCCTCCAGCCCCTACAATCCTCCATACCTCTGTAACCTCCTCCAGCCCCTGCAACCCTCCCTATCTCTGTAACCTCCTCCAGCCCCTACAACCCTCCCTATCTCTGTAACCTCCTCCAGCCTCTACAACCCTCCCTATCTCTGTCACCTCCTCCAGCCCCTACAACCCTCCGTATCTCTGTAACCTCCTCCAGCCTCTACAACCCTCCCTATCTCTGTAACCTCCTCCAGCCCCTACAATCCTCCATACCTCTGTAACCTCCTCCAGCCCCTGCAACCCTCCCTATCTCTGTAACCTCCTCCAGCCCTTACAACACTCCCTATCTCTGGAACCTCCTCCAGCCCCTACAGCCCTCCCTATCTCTGTAACCTCCTCCAGCCCCTACAACCCTCCTTATTTCTGTCACCTCCTCCAGCCCCTACAACCCTCCCTATCTCTGTCACCTCCTCCAGCCTCTACAACCCTCAGTATCTCTGTAACCTCGGGGTTAATTTCTGTCTGATTTACCCTCCTGTGAAGCACCTTGGGCGTTGGGGGGTTGCGGGGTGCGGGGTGGTTTATGACATTTAAGTGACTATATAAATGCACCTTGTTTTTGTTGTTAGCAACTTGAATCTGTCGGGATGCCTTTCCGTTCTCTTACAGCTGCCTCCGAATCGGGGTCACCCGTGGGTGCATGGTCACACAGCAAACGCTATCTGCTACATACGACCCAACCCCCGGGCAACTGAGCAGAACGCCAACAACATCACGGGACAAATCCACATCAGGGATCAGGTACGCCTGCACAGAGCCGAACTGTGGACTGTCTCTTTAAGGGGTCACGGCGGCGAACCCCTTGACAAGGGGTTGGGAGGGGGTTGATGGGCACGGAGGCGTTGGGGGCTGTGGGAAGGGAGGTTCAGTTCTGATGCAAAAGTGTCTCCTTAAAGATGTGCCGGGCTGCTATTCGCTCCTGAAAGGGTGGATTCGAGGGAACTGGGTGATTCAGCGCATGAGCTCGGCCCCTTCACCTCCGCCTCGCTCAGAAAGGCCCGATAAATGGGCAAGAGTTAGACCGGTCCAATCAGGGTCAGCCTTTGACGCACATTGTTAGGGACAGTGTGGAGGGAGCTTTACTCTGTATCTAACCCCCGTTTTTTTTTTTTCTTTTTATACCCCAGGCCCCTTTTATAATTTTCACGACGAGGGGGCCTTTATTCCTCAGGCCCCCTTTATGTACATATTTACAGTTTTAACATAACTTTATTAAAACCAGATAAATCAACAAAAAACTCAAATTAAAATGCCATTCTCGGCGTCGACGATGCACTCCAGTCCCTGCGGTGCCCACCGGTCGCGGAAGGCCTCAAGCGTACCGGCGGACACCGCATGCTCCTTCTCCAGGGACACCCGGGCGCGAACGTAACCGCGGAAGAGGGGCAGGCAATCGGGGAGGACGGAACCCCCGACGGCCCGCAACCTGGACCTGTGAATTGCCACCTTGGCGAGGCCCAGGAGCAGACCGACGAGGAGATCCTCCTCCCGGCCCAAGCCCCTCCGCACCGGGTGCCCAAAGATCAGGAGCGTGGGACTGAAGTGCAGCCAGAATTTGAGGAGCAGCCCCTTCAGGTACTCAAATAGGGGCTGCAACCTCGCACACTCCGTATAAACGTGGAACACGGACTCGTCCAGGCCGCAGAAAGTACAGGTGGCCTGGGAGTCCGTGAACCTACTTAAAAGTCTATTGCACGGGACTGCTCTGTGCAGCACCCTCCACCCCAGGTCCCCGATGTAAAGGGGGAAGACTCCCGCATAGAGAGACCTCCATCGGGGTTGCCGCCAGATGGCAACGCGGACCGCCAGGGCGTGTCCGGCCGGCTGACGAGGGCGAGGAAGTGGAGAGTGTGCAGGAGCAGCCCGTACAGGAAACCCCTCCGCACCGATTGGAATGGCACGGAGGGCATTTCCGAGAGGCGGCTCGGGTTGTGCAGGACCAGCTCCTGAGGAGGGTTTCGGGACGTGGGTCCGATGAGCACTCCCGAGCCCCCTCGCCACCCGCAGTGAGGGGCATCCCGGGGGTTTCGGCTACTCCTCCGCCCGCCGGACTGTCCCCGGAGTTGGCCGCCCGGACAGCCCTGTGCTGTACCTGTCCTGGGAGTGTTTGATGGGGGACAGTGTAGAGGGAGCTTTACTCTGTATCTAACCCCCGTACTGTACCTGTCCTGGGAGTGTTTGATGGGGACAGTGTAGAGGGAGCTTTACTCTGTATCTAACCCCCGTACTGTACCTGTCCTGGGAGTGTTTGATGGGACTGTATTAATTCCTGGATTCTGCATCTTAGCGAAGCAATGGATCAGAAATTACTCTGGACCTACACGGATTTCCCAGCAACGGAAAAATGCACGGAATCCACATCCACGAGTTTGGAGATTTAAGCGGAGGCTGCGAGACGCTCGGTGGCCATTTTAACCCTCACAAGATGCAGCACGGGAGGTAAGGCCGTGAGGGAGGGGAACGGCAATGAGGGACTGGGGTTGGAGGGTGAGGGTGAGGGCCATCGAGGCTGGTGTCAGGCCACGCGAGGGAAATTAGAGTTTCCAAATTTCAGACAGGTTCAAGAGAAAAGCCTTTGGGTTTCAGAGACCAGAGAAAATCCCACAGTACAAGAGGATGTCATTCGGCCCATCGTGTCTGTGCTAGCTCTTTGAAAGATCTATCCAATTAATCCCACTCCCCCCCTGCTCTTTCCCCCTTCGCCCTATAAATTTTTCCCCTTCAAGTATTTAAAACACAGATATTAATATTCAATATCATAATTCTACAAGCGAGGTATGCACAGCTGTTCGACAGGGTGGGGCGGTCAGAATTGAGAGGTCAGACGATCAAACCTTGGGGGCAATATGTTCCATGATGGTGGGGGGAGGGTCATCCAATGTCACGGATGATTCTGGCAAATTGATGACCGTTGGGCATTTTTTCAGGAGGTTTCCCCCTTGATCTGCTCATCCTCTAACTTGCCTTGTTTTCTCCGGTTTTGCTTCCTGCAGCCACACCGGGGATCTGGGGAATTTCCGGCCCACTCCCAGTGGGGAAATCCATCAGGTGCTGCCACCCCTGAGGCTGCACCTTCACGGGCACCATTCCATCGTTGGGCGCTCCATTGTGGTAAGTGGCCCCTAGCAGCCTATGACCAGGAGTTCACCCCATTCCCCATCAGATCGCACTCCTGCAGTGCGCTGTCATCAGATTCACAAGGGTGGGGATCGAGCCCCCTCTCCAGGGACTCGAACTCCGGTATCCAGACCTCAGATTCCCACCGCCCCCGTCTCAGTACTGAGGGAGTGCCATACTGTCGGAGGGTCAGTACTGAGGGTCACCGCACTGTCGGAGGGGCAGTACTGAGGTAGCGCCGCACTGTCGGAGGGTCAGTGCTGAGGGAGCGCCGCACTGTCGGAGGGTCAGTACTGAGGGAGCGCCGCACTGTCGGAGGGTCAGTACTGAGGGTCACCGCACTGTCGGAGGGGCAGTACTGAGGGAGCGCCGCACTGTCGGAGGGTCAGTACTGAGGGAGCGCCGCACTGTCAGATGGGCCATCTTTCAGGACGAGACGTTAAACCCGAGGCCCCGGTCTGCCCTCTCAGGTGGATGTAAAAGATCCCATGGCAACTATTGGAAGATGAGCTGGGGGGGTGGGGGTGGGGGGTGTTCTCCCCGATGTCTGAGGGCCGATATTTATCCAACATCATGAAAAAACAGATAATGATCTCCCATTACCATGTAAAACATTTGTGGGATCTTACTGCGCACAAACAAGAGGTCATAACTGGAGGAAGTTACAGAGACAGGGAGGGTTGTAGGTGAGGAGGAGGTTACAGAGATAGGGAGGTTTGTAGAGGCTGGAGGAGGTTACAGAGATAGGGAGGGTTGTAGAGGCTGGAGGAGGTTACAGAGATAGGGAGGGTTGTAGGGACCGGAGGAGGTTACAGAGAAAGGGAGCATTGTAGGGGAGGAGGAGGTTACAGAGATAGGGAGGGTTGTAGGTGAGGAGGAGGTTACAGAGATAGGGAGGGTTGTAGGTGAGGAAGAGGTTACAGAGATAGGGAGGGTTGTAGGTGAGGAGGAGGTTAGAGATAGGGAGCATTGCAGGGGAGGAGGACTGACAGAGATAGGGAGGGTTGTAGAGGCTGTAGGAAGTTACAGAGATAGGGAGGGTTGTAGGGACTGGAGGAGGTTACAGAGACAGGTAGGGTTGTCGGGGAGGAGGAGGTTACAGAGATAGGGAGGGTTGCAGGTGAGGAGGAGGTTACAGAGATAGGGAGCGTTTCAGGGGAGGAGGACTTACAGAGATAGGGAGGGCTGCAGGAGGTTACAGAGATAGGGAGGGTTGTAGGGACTGGAGGAGGTTACAGAGACAGGGAGGGTTGTAGGGGAGGAGGAGGTTACAGAGATAGGGAGGGTTGTAGGTGAGGAGGAGGTTACAGAGATAGGGAGCGTTGTAGGGGAGGAGGAGCTTACAGAGATAGGGAGGGTTGTCGGTGAGGAGGAGGTTACAGAGATAGGGAGCGTTGTAGGGGAGGAGGAGGTGACAGAGATAGGGAGGGTTGTAGGTGAGGAAGAGGTTACAGAGATAGAGAGGGTTGTAGGGGCTGGAGGGGGTTACAGAGATAGGGAGGGCTGTAATGGCTGGAGGAGGTTACAGAGATAGGGAGGGTTGTAGGGACTGGAGGAGGTTACAGAGATAGGGAGGGTTGTAGGGGCTGGAGGAGGTTACAGAGATATGGAGGGTTGCAGGGACTGGAGGAGGTTACAGAGATAGGGAGGGTTGTAGGGGAGGAGGAGGTTACAGAGATAGGGAGGGTTGTAGGGCAGGTGCAGGTAACAGAGATAGGGAGGGTTGTAGATAATGGAGGAGGTTACAGAAATAGGGAGGGTTGTAGGGGCTGGGGGAGGTTACAGAGATAGGGAGGGTTGTAGAGGCTGGAGGAGGTTACAGAGATAGGGAGGGTTGTAGAGGCTGGGGGAGGTTACAGAGATAGGGAGGGTTGTAGAGGCTGGAGGAGGTTACAGAGATAGGGAGGGTTGTAGAGGCTGGAGGAGGTTACAGAGACAGGGAGGGTTGTAGGGGCTGGAGGAGGTTACAGAGTTAGGGAGGATTGTAGGGGCTGGGGGAGTTTACAAAGATAGGGAGGGCTGTAGGGGCTGGAGGAGGTTACAGAGATAGGGAGGGTTGTAGAGGCTGGAGGAGGTTACAGAGATAGGGAGGGTTGTAGAGGCTGGAGGAGGTTACAGAGACAGGGAGGGTTGTACGGGCTGGAGGAGGTTACAGAGACAGGGAGGGTTGTAGGGGCTGGAGGAGGTTACAGAGTTAGGGAGGGTTGTAGGGGCTGTAGGAGGTTACAGAGATAGGGAGGGTTGTAGATGCTGGAGGAGGTTACAGAGATAGGGAGGGTTGTAGAGGCTGGAGGAGGTTACAGAGATAGGGAGGGTTGTAGAGGCTGGAGGAGGTTACAGAGATAGGGAGGGTTGTAGAGGCTGGAGGAGGTTACAGGGATAGGGAGTGTTGTAGAGGCTGGAGGAGGTTACAGAGACAGGGAGGGTTGTAGGGGCTGGAGGAGGTTACAGAGATAGGGAGGGTTGTAGGGGCTGGAGGAGGTTACAGAGTTATGGAGGGTTGTAGGGGCTGGAGGAGGTTACAGAGATAGGGAGGGTTGTAGGGGCTGGAGGAGGTTACAGAGATAGGGAGGGTTATAGGGGCTGGAGGAGGTTACAGAGATAGGGAGGGTGTAGGGGCTGGAGGAGGTTACAGAGATAGGGAGGGTGTAGGGGCTGGAGGAGGTTACAGAGATAGGGAGGGTTGTAGGGGCTGGAGGAGGTTACAGAGATAGGGAGGGTTGTAGGGGCTGGAGGAGGTTACAGAGTTACGGAGGGTTGTAGGGGCTGGAGGAGGTTACAGAGATAGGGAGGGTGCAGGGGCTGGAGGAGGTTACAGTGATAGGGAGGGTTGTAGGGGCTGGAGGAGGTTACAGAGATAGGGAGGGTTGTAGGGGCTGGAGGAGGTTACAGAGATAGGGAGGGTTGTAGGGGCTGGAGGAGGTTACAGTGATAGGGAGGGTTGTAGGGGCTGGAGGAGGTTACAGAGATAGGGAGGATTGTAGGTGCTGGAGGAGGTTACAGAGATAGGGAGGGTTGTAGGGGCTGGAGGAGGTTACAGAGATAGGGAGGGTTGTAGGGGCTGGAGGAGGTTACAGAGATAGGGAGGGTTGTAGGGGCTGGAGGAGGTTACAGAGATAGGGAGGGTTGTTGGGGCTGGAGGAGGTTACAGAGATAGGGAGGGTTGTAGGGGCTGGAGGAGGTTACAGAGATAGGGAGGGTTGTAGGGGTTGGAGGAGATTACAGAGATACGGAGGGTTGTCGGGGCTGGAGGAGGTTACAGAGATAGGGAGGGTTGTAGGGGTTGGAGGAGATTACAGAGATACGGAGGGTTGTAGGGGCTGGAGGAGGTTACAGAGATAGGGAGGGTTGTCGGGTCTGGAGGAGGTGACAGAGATAGGGAGGGTTGTAGGGGTTGGAGGAGATTACAGAGATAGGGAGGGTTGTAGGGACTGGAGGAGGTTACAGAGATAGGGAGGGTTGTAGGGGTTGGAGGAGATTACAGAGATAGGGAGGGTTGTAGGGACTGGAGGAGGTTACAGAGATAGGGAGGGTTGTAGGGGTTGGAGGAGGTTACAGAGATAGGGAGGGTTGGAGGGGTTGGAGGAGATTACAGAGATACGGAGGGTTGTCGGGGCTGGAGGAGGTGACAGAGATAGGGAGGGTTGTAGGGGTTGGAGGAGATTACAGAGATAGGGAGGGTTGTAGGGACTGGAGGAGGTTACAGAGATAGGGAGGGTTGTAGGGGTTGGAGGAGATTACAGAGATAGGGAGGGTTGTAGGGACTGGAGGAGGTTACAGAGATTGGGAGGGTTGTAGGGGTTGGAGGAGATTACAGAGATAGGGAGGGTTGTAGGGACTGGAGGAGGTTACAGAGATAGGGAGGGTTGTAGGGACTGGAGGAGGTGACAGAGATAGGGAGGGTTGTAGGGGTTGGAGGAGATTACAGAGATAGGGAGGGTTGTAGGGACTGGAGGAGGTTACAGAGATAGGGAGGGTTGTAGGGGTTGGAGGAGATTACAGAGATAGGGAGGGTTGTAGGGACTGGAGGAGGTTACAGAGATAGGGAGGGTTGTAGGGACTGGAGGAGGTTACAGAGATACGGAGGGTTGTAGGGGCTGGAGGAGGTTACAGAGATAGGGAGGGTTGTAGGGGTTGGAGGAGATTACAGAGATCGGGAGGGTTGTAGGGGTTGGAGGAGATTACAGAGATAGGGAGGGTTGTAGGGACTGGAGGAGGTTACAGAGATAGGGAGGGTTGTAGGGACTGGAGGAGGTTACAGAGATAGGGAGGGTTGTAGGGGCTGGAGGAGGTTACAGAGATAGGGAGGGTTGTAGGGACTGGAGGAGGTGACAGAGATAGGGAGGGTTGTAGGGACTGGAGGAGGTTACAGAGATAGGGAGGGTTGTAGGGGCTGGAGGAGGTTACAGAGATAGGGAGGGTTGTAGGGACTGGAGGAGGTTACAGAGATAGGGAGGATTGTAGGGACTGGAGGAGGTTACAGAGAGAGGGAGGGTTGTAGGGACTGGAGGAGGTTACAGAGATCGGGAGGGTTGTAGGGACTGGAGGAGGTTACAGAGATAGGGAGGGTTGTAGGGGCTGGAGGAGGTTACAGAGATAGGGAGGGTTGTAGGGGCTGGAGGAGGTTACAGTGATAGGGAGGGTTGTAGGGGCTGGAGGAGGTTACAGAGATAGGGAGGATTGTAGGTGCTGGAGGAGGTTACAGAGATAGGGAGGGTTGTAGGGGCTGGAGGAGGTTACAGAGATAGGGAGGGTTGTAGGGGCTGGAGGAGGTTACAGAGATAGGGAGGGTTGTAGGGGCTGGAGGAGGTTACAGAGATAGGGAGGGTTGTTGGGGCTGGAGGAGGTTACAGAGATAGGGAGGGTTGTAGGGGCTGGAGGAGGTTACAGAGATAGGGAGGGTTGTAGGGGTTGGAGGAGATTACAGAGATACGGAGGGTTGTCGGGGCTGGAGGAGGTTACAGAGATAGGGAGGGTTGTAGGGGTTGGAGGAGATTACAGAGATACGGAGGGTTGTAGGGGCTGGAGGAGGTTACAGAGATAGGGAGGGTTGTCGGGTCTGGAGGAGGTGACAGAGATAGGGAGGGTTGTAGGGGTTGGAGGAGATTACAGAGATAGGGAGGGTTGTAGGGACTGGAGGAGGTTACAGAGATAGGGAGGGTTGTAGGGGTTGGAGGAGATTACAGAGATAGGGAGGGTTGTAGGGACTGGAGGAGGTTACAGAGATAGGGAGGGTTGTAGGGGTTGGAGGAGGTTACAGAGATAGGGAGGGTTGGAGGGGTTGGAGGAGATTACAGAGATACGGAGGGTTGTCGGGGCTGGAGGAGGTGACAGAGATAGGGAGGGTTGTAGGGGTTGGAGGAGATTACAGAGATAGGGAGGGTTGTAGGGACTGGAGGAGGTTACAGAGATAGGGAGGGTTGTAGGGGTTGGAGGAGATTACAGAGATAGGGAGGGTTGTAGGGACTGGAGGAGGTTACAGAGATTGGGAGGGTTGTAGGGGTTGGAGGAGATTACAGAGATAGGGAGGGTTGTAGGGACTGGAGGAGGTTACAGAGATAGGGAGGGTTGTAGGGACTGGAGGAGGTGACAGAGATAGGGAGGGTTGTAGGGGTTGGAGGAGATTACAGAGATAGGGAGGGTTGTAGGGACTGGAGGAGGTTACAGAGATAGGGAGGGTTGTAGGGGTTGGAGGAGATTACAGAGATAGGGAGGGTTGTAGGGACTGGAGGAGGTTACAGAGATAGGGAGGGTTGTAGGGACTGGAGGAGGTTACAGAGATACGGAGGGTTGTAGGGGCTGGAGGAGGTTACAGAGATAGGGAGGGTTGTAGGGGTTGGAGGAGATTACAGAGATCGGGAGGGTTGTAGGGGTTGGAGGAGATTACAGAGATAGGGAGGGTTGTAGGGACTGGAGGAGGTTACAGAGATAGGGAGGGTTGTAGGGACTGGAGGAGGTTACAGAGATAGGGAGGGTTGTAGGGGCTGGAGGAGGTTACAGAGATAGGGAGGGTTGTAGGGACTGGAGGAGGTGACAGAGATAGGGAGGGTTGTAGGGACTGGAGGAGGTTACAGAGATAGGGAGGGTTGTAGGGGCTGGAGGAGGTTACAGAGATAGGGAGGGTTGTAGGGACTGGAGGAGGTTACAGAGATAGGGAGGATTGTAGGGACTGGAGGAGGTTACAGAGAGAGGGAGGGTTGTAGGGACTGGAGGAGGTTACAGAGATCGGGAGGGTTGTAGGGACTGGAGGAGGTTACAGAGATAGGGAGGGTTCTAGGGACTGGAGGAGGTTACAGAGATATGGAGGGTTGTAGGGACTGGAGGAGGTTACAGAGATAGGGAGGGTTCTAGGGGCTGGAGGAGGTTACAGAGATAGGGAGGGTTGTAGGGACTGGAGGAGGTTACAGAGATAGGGAGGGGTGTTGGGACTGGAGGAGGTTACAGAGATAGGGAGGGTTGTCGGGACTGGAGGAGGTTTTAGAGATAGGGAGGGTTGTAGGGACTGGAGGAGGTTACAGAGATCGGGAGGGTTGTAGGGGCTGGAGGAGGTTACAGAGATAGGGAGGGTTGTAGGGACTGGAGGAGGTTACAGAGATAGGGAGGGTTGTTGGGACTGGAGGAGGTTACAGAGATAGGGAGGGTTGTAGGGACTGGAGGAGGTTACAGAGATAGGGAGGATTGTAGGGACTGGAGGAGGTTACAGAGATAGGGAGTGTTGTAGGGACTGGAGGACGTTACAGAGATAGGGAGGGTTGTAGGGACTGGAGGAGGTTACAGAGATAGCGAGGGTTGTAGGGGCTGTAGGAGGTTACAGAGATAGGAAGGGTTGTAGGGACTGGAGGAGGTTACAGAGATAGGGAGGGTTGTAGGGACTGGAGGAGGTTACAGAGATAGGAAGGGTTGTAGGGACTGGAGGAGGTTACAGAGATAGGGAGGGTTGTAGGGGCTGGAGGAGTTTACAGAGATAGGGAGGGTTGTAGGGGCTGGAGGAGGTTACAGAGATAGGGAGGGTTGTAGGGACTGGAGGAGGTTACAGAGATAGGGAGGGTTGTAGGGGCTGGAGGAGTTTACAGAGATAGGGAGTGTTGTAGGCGCTGGAGGAGGTTACAGAGATAGGGAGGGTTGTAGGGGCTGGAGGAGGTTACAGAGATAGGGAGGGTTGTAGGGGCTGGAGGAGGTTACAGAGATAGGGAGGGTTGTAGGGACTGGAGGAGGTGACAGAGATAGGGCGGGTTGTAGGGGCTGGAGGAGGTTACAGAGATAGGGAGGGTTGTAGGGGCTGGAGGAGGTTACAGAGATATGGAGGGTTGTAGGGACTGGAGGAGGTTACAGAGATAGGGAGGGTTGTAGGGGCTGGAGGAGGTTACAGAGATAGGGAGGGTTGTGGGGGCTGGAGTATGTTACAGAGATAGGGAGGGTTGTGGGGCTGGAGGAGGTTACAGAGATAGGGAGGGTTGTAGGGGCTGGAGGAGGTTACAGAGATAGGGAGGGTTGTAGGGGCTGGAGGAGGTTACAGAGATCGGGAGTGTTGTAGGGGCTGGAGGAGGTTACAGAGATAGGGAGGGTTGTAGGGGCTGGAGGAGGTTACAGAGATAGGGAGGGTTGTAGGGACTGGAGCAGGTTACAGAGATAGGGAGGGTTGTTGGGACTGGAGGAGGTTACAGAGATAGGGAGGGTTGTAGGGACTGGAGGAGGTTACAGAGATAGGGAGGGTTCTAGGGACTGGAGCAGGTTACAGAGATAGGGAGGGTTGTCGGGGCTGGAGGAGGTTACAGAGATAGGGAGGGTTGTAGGGACTGGAGGAGGTTACAGAGATAGGGAGGGTTGTTGGGACTGGAGGAGGTTACAGAGATAGGGAGGGTTGTTGGGACTGGAGGAGGTTACAGAGATAGGGAGTGTTGTAGGGACTGGAGGAGGTTACAGAGATAGGGAGGGTGTAGGGACTGGTGGAGGTTACAGAGATAGGGAGGGGTGTAGGGACTGGAGGAGGTTACAGAGATAGCGAGGGTTGTAGGGGCTGGAGGAGGTTACAGAGATAGGGAGGGTTGTTGGGACTGGAGGAGGTTACAGAGGTAGGGAGGGTTGTAGGGACTGGAGGAGGTTACAGAGATAGGAAGGGTTGTAGGGACTGGAGGAGGTTACAGAGATAGGGAGGGTTCTAGGGGCTGGAGGAGGTTACAGAGATAGGGAGTGTTGTAGTGGCTGGAGGAGGTTACAGAGATAGGGAGGGTTGTAGGGTCTGGAGGAGGTTACAGAGATAGGGAGGGTTGTAGGGGCTGGATGTGGTTACAGAGATAGGGAGGGTTGTAGGGACTGGAGGAGGTTACAGAGATAGGGAGGGTTGTAGGGACTGGAGGAGGTTTCAGAGATAGGGAGGGTTGTAGGGGCTGGAGGAGGTTACAGAGATAGAGAGGGTTGTAGGGACTGGAGGAGGTTACAGAGATAGGGAGGGTTGTAGGGACTGGAGGAGGTTACAGAGATAGGGAGGGTTGTAGGGGCTGGATGTGGTTACAGAGATAGGGAGGGTTGTAGGGACTGGAGGAGGTTACAGAGATAGGGAGGGTTGTAGGGACTGGAGGAGGTTTCAGAGATAGGGAGGGTTGTAGGGGCTGGAGGAGGTTACAGAGATAGAGAGGGTTGTAGGGACTGGAGGAGGTTACAGAGATAGGGAGGGTTGTAGGGACTGGAGGAGGTTACAGAGATAGGGAGGGTTGTAGGGGCTGGAGGAGGTTACAGAGATAGGGAGGGTTGTAGAGGCTGGAGGAGGTTACAGAGATAGGGAGGGTTTTGGGGGCTGGAGTATGTTACAGAGATAGGGAGGGTTGTGGAGCTGGAGGAAGTTACAGAGATAGGGAGGGTTGTAGGGGCTGGATGTGGTTACAGAGATAGGGAGGGTTGTAGGGACTGGAGGAGGTTACAGAGATAGGGAGGGTTGTAGGGACTGGAGGAGGTTTCAGAGATAGGGAGGGTTGTAGGGGCTGGAGGAGGTTACAGAGATAGAGAGGGTTGTAGGGACTGGAGGAGGTTACAGAGATAGGGAGGGTTGTAGGGACTGGAGGAGGTTACAGAGATAGGGAGGGTTGTAGGGGCTGGAGGAGGTTACAGAGATAGGGAGGGTTGTAGAGGCTGGAGGAGGTTACAGAGATAGGGAGGGTTTTGGGGGCTGGAGTATGTTACAGAGATAGGGAGGGTTGTGGAGCTGGAGGAAGTTACAGAGATAGGGAGGGTTGTAGGGGCTGGAGGAGGTTACAGAGATAGGGAGGGTTGTGGGGGCTGGAGGAGGTTACAGAGATAGGGAGTGTTGTAGGGGCTGGAGGAGGTTACAGAGATAGGGAGGGTTGTAGGGGCTGGAGGAAGTTACAGAGATAGGGAGGGTTGTAGGGGCTGGAGGAGGTTACATAGATAGGGAGGGTTGTAGGTGCTGGAGGAGGTTACAGAGATAGGGAGGGTTGTAGGGGCTGGAGGAGGTTACAGAGATAGGGAGTGTTGTAGGGGCTGGAGGAGTTTACAGAGATAGGGAGGGTTGTCGGGGCTGGAGGAGGTTACAGAGATAGGGAGGGTTGTAGGTGCTGGAGGAGGTTACAGAGATAGGGAGGGTTGTAGGGGCTGGAGGAGGTTACAGAGATAGGGAGTGTTGTAGGGGCTGGAGGAGGTTTCAGAGATAGGGAGGGTTGTAGGGGCTGGAGGAGGTTACAGAGATAGGGAGGGTTGTAGGGGCTGGAGGAGGTTACAGAGATAGGGAGGGTTGTAGAGGCTGGAGGAGGTTACAGAGATAGGGAGGGTTGTAGGGGCTGGAGGAGGTTACAGAGATAGGGAGGGTTGTAGAGGCTGGAGGAGGTTACAGAGATAGGGAGGGTTGTCGGGACTGGAGGAGGTTACAGAGATAGGGAGGGTTGTCGGGGCTGGAGGAGGTTACAGAGATAGGGAGGGTTGTAGGGGCTGGAGGAGGTTACAGAGATAGGGAGGGTTGTAGGGGCTGGAGGAGGTTTCAGAGATAGGGAGTGTTGTAGGGACTGGAGGAGGTTACAGAGATAGGGAGGGTTGTCGGGGCTGGAGGAGGTTACAGAGATAGGGAGGGTTGTAGGGGTGAGGGTGAGGGCCATGGAGTGATTTGAACAAAAGGATGAGAATTTTTCTCTGGAGGCATTGCCTTCCCGGGAGCCAGTGTAGGTCAGTGAGGATGTAGGGGGTGAGGGGGAGGTGGGTGAGGATGGAGGGGGTGAGGATGGAGGGGGTGAGGGAGCAGGCAGGGTGGGGATGAGGGGAGACCAGGAAGTGAGCAGGCTGGGTGGGGATGTAGGGATGAGGGGAGACCGGGAAGTGAGCAGGCAGGGTGGGGATGTAGGGATGAGGGGATGAGGGGAGACCGGGAAGTGAGCAGGCTGGGTGGGGATGTAGGGATGAGGGGAGACCGGGAAGTGAGCAGGCTGGGTGGGGATGTAGGGATGAGGGGATGAGGGGAGACCGGGAAGTGAGCAGGCTGGGTGGGGATGTAGGGATGAGGGGAGACCGGGAAGTGAGCAGGCAGGGTGGGGATGAGGGATGAGGGGAGACCGGGAAGTGAGCAGGCAGGGTGGGGATGAGGGATGAGGGGAGACCGGGAAGTGAGCAGGCTGGGTGGGGATGTAGGGATGAGGGGAGACCGGGAGGTGAGCAGGCAGGGTGGGGATGAGGGATGAGGGGAGACCGGGAAGTGAGCAGGCAGGGTGGGGATGAGGGATGAGGGGAGACCGGGAAGTGAGCAGGCTGGGTGGGGATGTAGGGATGAGGGGAGACCGGGAAGTGAGCAGTCAGGGTGTGGATGAGGGATGAGGGGAGACCGGGAGGTGAGCAGGCAGGGTGGGGATGTGGGGAGACCGGGAAGTGAGCAGGCAGGGTGGGGATGTAGGGATGAGGGGAGACCGGGAGGTGAGCAGGCAGGGTGGGGATGTGGGGAGACCGGGAAGTGAGCAGGCAGGGTGGGGATGTAGGGATGAGGGGAGACCGGGAGGTGAGCAGGCAGTGTGGGGATGACGGGAGACCGGGAAGTGAGCAGGCAGTGTGGGGATGTAGGGATGAGGGGAGACCGGGAAGTGAGCAGGCAGGGTGGGGATGACGGGAGACCGGGAAGTGAGCAGGCAGGGTGGGGATGTAGGGATGAGGGGAGACCGGGAAGTGAGCAGGCAGGGTGGGGATGTGGGGAGACCGGGAAGTGGGCAGGCAGGGTGGGGATGACGGGAGACCGGGAAGTGAGCAGGCAGGGTGGGGATGTAGGGATGAGGGGAGACCGGGAGGTGAGCAGGCAGGGTGGGGATGAGGGATGAGGGGAGACCGGGAGGTGAGCAGGCAGGGTGGGGATGACGGGAGACCGGGAAGTGAGCAGGCAGTGTGGGGATGTAGGGATGAGGGGAGACCGGGAAGTGAGCAGGCAGGGTGGGGATGACGGGAGACCGGGAAGTGAGCAGGCAGGGTGGGGATGTAGGGATGAGGGGAGACCGGGAAGTGAGCAGGCAGGGTGGGGATGTGGGGAGACCGGGAAGTGGGCAGGCAGGGTGGGGATGACGGGAGACCGGGAAGTGAGCAGGCAGGGTGGGGATGTAGGGATGAGGGGAGACCGGGAAGTGAGCAGGCAGGGTGGGGATGTGGGGAGACCGGGAAGTGGGCAGGCAGGGTGGGGATGACGGGAGACCGGGAAGTGAGCAGGCAGGGTGGGGATGAGGGATGAGGGGAGACCGGGAAGTGAGCAGGCAGGGTGGGGATGAGGGGATGAGGGGAGACCGGGAAGTGAGCAGGCAGGGTGGGGATGAGGGATGAGGGGAGACCGGGAGGTGAGCAGGCAGGGTGGGGATGTAGGGATGAGGGGAGACCGGGAAGGGAGAAGGCAGGGTGGGGATGTGGGGAGACCGGGAAGTGGGCAGGCTGGGTGGGGATGTAGGGATGAGGGGAGACCGGGAAGTGAGCAGGGTTGGGGATGAGGGGATGAGGGGAGACCGGGAAGTGGGCAGGGTTGGGGATGAGGGGATGAGGGGAGACCGGGAGGTGAGCAGGGTTGGGGATGAGGGGATGAGGGGAGACCGGGAAGTGGGCAGGGTTGGGGATGTATTCGATAATACAGTCAATGTGCTTTTTTTCTTCCCTCCTTCAATGTCGGAGGTAGATTCACGAGAACGAGGATGATCTGGGTCTCCATGACAACCCCGGGAGCCCAGTCCACGGGAACGCCGGACAGCGGCTGGCCTGCTGCGTGATCGGGGTGGCTGCCCATAGTGAATCACCCGAGGACGAGCATTCCCCCTTCCAGATGGCCCGCTCGCACAGGAAACGGACGATGCACAAAGCGGGGACCCATCCAAGTCACCAGCGGAAATGAAAGAGCGGGGGGGGCGCGGGGGGTGGGGGAGTCATGGGGGAAGGCCAGGGCGCCATCAGAGGGAGGGACTCAGTGGCATTGCTCCTCGTGTGAAAACATTTTGTCAAGGGGGTGAGGGCAATCGATGCGGGGGTGGGGTGGGTCAATTCTGGGGGCGGGGGGGGGGGGGGGGGCAACAAGGTGGTGACACTGTTGGTGGAAATGGCTGCATGCAGCGATCCCGGACGAGAAGAGAGGGGGGCGCGCAAGCAGGGTGGGGGACAAGGGTGCACGGGGAGACCCCAAAGAGGTTGCCCCGTGTACCCTTGGGTGCTCGATGCACTATGGCAGCCGTGTCTGATATCCACTCTTTCCATTGGCTGAGACCCGTTAATGTGGTGGGGGAGGGGCTGGCGGGGAGGGGTCCGTCCTCTCGGAAATGGAGGCACGGTCCCCAGCTGACCTTTGACACCTGGCGCCAGGCGAGGGCCGCTTGCTTGGCGGCGCGACAGCAGGCCAAACCAAGGCCGGGCCTCTTCCAGGCCGGAAGGCGGGTCCATGTAATGGGCCCTCCCTCCTCTGGCGCCCGTGTGTTTGGAATACAGCCCTGTGCCGTTTCGGATGCAACCCCCCGCCATTGAACCCCACATGCCCACATCCTCCTGCGCCCACATTCTCATCAACATTCAGCCGCGGGGGTGACGAGCTCCCCCTGTTTCCATGGCGACAATACCAACATATGGGGCCTGTGCGGCCTACATCTGCCTGTGTCTCTCTGTTTTCCGGCCCCGGTCTCACAGACTCATGCGTTTGAAATGAATAAAATACCTTTAAAAATATCCTGGACTCTTTTATTGACTCGCACTGATGGGGACAGTGTAGAGGGAGCTTTACTCTGTATCTAACCCCCGTGCTGTACCTGTCCTGGCAGTGTTTGATGGGGACAGTGTAGAGGGAGCTTTACTCTGTATCTAACCCCCGTGCTGTACCTGTCCTGGCAGTGTTTGATGGGGACAGTGTAGAGGGAGCTTTACTCTGTATCTAACCCCCGTACTGTACCTGTCCTGGCAGTGTTTAATGGGGACAGTGTAGAGGGAGCTTTACTCTGTATCTAACCCCCGTGCTGTACCTGTCCTGGGAGTGTTTGATGGGGACAGTGTAGAGGGAGCTTTACTCTGTATCTAACCCCCGTACTGTACCTGTCCTGGCAGTGTTTGATGGGGACAGTGTAGAGGGAGCTTTACTCTGTATCTAACCTCCGTACTGTACCTGTCCTGGGGAGTGTTTGATGGGGACAGTGTAGAGGGAGTTTTACTCTGTATCTAACCCCCGTACTGTACCTGTCCTGGGGAGTGTTTGATGGGGACAGTGTAGAGGGAGCTTTACTCTGTATCTAACCCCCGTGCTGTCCCTGTCCTGGGGAGTGTTTGATGGGGACAGTGTAGAGGGACTAGGTGATTGGCACGGACGTGTCAGGCTGAATGGGCTCCTCCTGAACACCCCCCATGTTGAGAATTGCAAAGGGCTGGAATGTTGCTGCAGCCGACGTTGTGGCTTTACATTGTAGGTATCGCTGGGATCCTTCGAACCGGAGCTTCTGCTGCTCATTAACTCACACACATCCTGCAGACCTCCTGACATCCTCTTGCCAGAGTGTACGATGTCCCCTGGGCCGTGAAGGGAGCACTTTGATCAACTTGGACCTGTTCTGTTCACCCTTCATTAACCAATCTCTTGGAAGGACATAGTTAACACTAACCTTTACCCTTTAGACTGAGGCTGAATCAAGAACAAATTTCATTTATATAGTGCCTTTAGCCTCACAGGAGTGTAAATCAGACAGAATTTAACCCCAAGCCACATCAGGAGATATTAGGGACGGGCGATCAAAAGCTCGGTCAAAGAGGTCGGTTTTTAAGCAGTGTCTTAAAGGGGGAGAGAGAGAGGCGGAGAGGTTTAGGGAGGGAATTCCAGAGCTTAGGGCCCCAGGCAGCTGAAGGCACGGCCGCCAATGGTGGAGCGATGGGAATCGGGGGATGGTCAAGAGGCCGGAATTGGAGGAGCGCAGGGATCTCGGAGGGTTGTAGGGGCTGGAGGGGATTACAGAGATAGGGAGGGTTGTAGGGGCTGGAGGAGGTTACAGAGATAGGGAGATATACACACACACTGACACACACACACTGACACACACACACAGACATATACCCTGACACACACACTGACACTCACACACTGACACACACACACACACACACACACAGACATATACCCTGACACACACACAGACATATACCCTGACACACACACACACACACACTGACACACACACACACTGACACTCACACACAGACATATACCCTGACACACACACTGACACTCACACACTGACACACACACACACACACTGACACACACACACACTGACACTCACACAGACACACACACTCAAACACTGACACTCACACACTGACACACACACACTGACACACACATAGACACACACACACAGACATATACCCTGACACAC
The DNA here is from genome assembly GCF_036365525.1 of Heterodontus francisci. Lineage (NCBI taxonomy): Eukaryota > Metazoa > Chordata > Chondrichthyes > Heterodontiformes > Heterodontidae > Heterodontus > Heterodontus francisci. Next base: position 10,803,008 of record NC_090419.1, read on the forward strand.
ACACACAGACACTGACACACACACACTGACACACAGACACAGACATATACCCTGAAACACACACACACACACACTGACACTCACACACTGACACACACATAGACACACAGACATATACCCTGAAACACACACACACACACACTGACACTCACACACTGACACACACATAGACACACAGACATATACCCTGAAACACACACACACACACACTGACACTCACACACTGACACACACACAAACTGATACTCACACACAGACACACACACACTGACACTCACACACTGACACACACACACACACTGACACTCACACACTGACGCACACACACAGACATATACCCTGACACACACACTCAAACACTGACACAAACACTGACACACACACACTGACACACATACACAGACATCTACCCTGACACACACTGACACACACACTGACACACACATAGACACACACACACAGACATATACCCTGACACACAATCACAGACACTGACATATACCCTGAAACACACACACACACACACACTGACACTCACACACTGACACACACTGACACTCACACACTGACACACACACACACTGACACTCACACACTGACACTCACACACTGACACACACATAGACACACACACACAGACATATACCCTGACACACACACACACACTGACACTCACACACTGACACACACACACACTGATACTCACACACAGACACACACACACTGACACTCACACACTGACACACAGACACAGACATATACCCTGAAACACACACACACACACTGACACTCACACACTGACACACACACACACTGACACTCACACACTGACACACACACACTGACACACATACACAGACATCTACCCTGACACACACCGACACACACACCGACACACACATAGACACACACACACAGACATATACCCTGACACACACACACAGACACTGACACACACACTGACACACAGACACAGACATATACCCTGAAACACACACACACACACACACTGACACTCACACACTGACACACACACACACTGACACTCACACACTGACACTCACACACTGACACACACATAGACACACACACACTGACACACACATAGACACACACACACAGACATATACCCTGACACACACACACAGACTGACACTCACACACTGACACACACACACTGACACACACATAGACACACACACACAGACATATACCCTGACACACACACACACACTGACACTCACACACTGACACACACACACACTGATACTCACACACAGACACACACACACTGACACTCACACACTGACACACACACACACACTGACACTCACACACTGACGCACACACACAGACATATACCCTGACACACACACACTGACACACACACACACTGACACACACACAGACATATACCCTGACACACACACACACACACTGACACTCACACACTGACACACACACACTGACACACATACACAGACATATACCCTGACACACACTGATACACACACACACACTGACACTCACACACTGACACTCACACACTGACACACAGACAGACACACACACACAGACATATACTCTGACACACACTGACACACAAACACACACTGACACACACACTCGCACACTGACACTCACACACTCGCACACTGACACACACACACTGACACTCACACACTGACGCACACACACAGACATATACCCTGACACACACGCACACACACTGACACACACACTCGCACACTGACACTCACACAATCGCACACTGACACTCACACACTCGCACACTGACACTCACACACAGACACACACACACACAGACTCACAAACACACACAACGTAGCAGAGGGCGATGACTGCCTGTAGATCTCATACCCCAGTCAGGAACATCAGCTCTATCTGGGGAAGGGGTGAGGGGCAGAAAACTGGGAAAAATGGCAGCAATTACCAACAAACCAGTGGGAATACAGGAGAACATCAATCACTGAAATATCGCTGTTTAAAATCACAGCTCTCACCCCACCCAGCGACATCACTCATTGTCAAACAGTTGATCACTAAATGGGCAGTAAAATCACAGTTAAGATTAGATCAAATCTGTCATTGTTATTGTCAGCTGGAATTCTATAAAGAGTCGTAACTTTAAAATGGCTCATTACCCTACACTCTCCTGACAGGGCACCTTGGCATCGAATGGTGCCAACTAGGCCTCTTGCCTCAGGGCCATCCGATCAAGAGTTCAAACCTCACTGCAGAGACTCGAGTCCCATAATCCAGGCCCGACACTCCCCCAGCGTCACTACTGAGGGAGTTCCGCACTGTCGGAGGGTCAGTACTGAGGGTGCGCCGCACAGTCGGAGGGTCAGTACTGAGGGAGCGCCACACTGTCGGAGGGTCAGTACTGAGGGAGCGCCGCACTGTCGGAGGGTCAGTACTGAGGGAGCGCCACACTGTCGGAGGGTCAGTACTGAGGGAGCGCCGCACTGTCGGAGGGTCAGTACTGAGGGTGCGCCGCACAGTCGGAGGGTCAGTACTGAGGGAGTGCCGCACTGTCGGAGGGTCAGTACTGAGGGAGCGCCGCACTGTCGGAGGGTCAGTACTGAGGGTGCGCCGCACAGTCGGAGGGTCAGTACTGAGGGTGCGCCGCACAGTCGGAGGGTCAGTACTGAGGGAGCGCCGCACTGTCGGAGGGTCAGTACTGAGGGAGTTCCGCACTGTCGGAGGGTCAGTACTGAGGGAGCGCCGCACTGTCAGTACTGCCCTCCCCCAGTGTGATCCGGTGAATTTTGGGCCTTTTGCCCAGGCTTTGGAGACGTTGGGACTCTGCTCCTTGACTGTATCCATTTGTCACTCTTTCACCTCCCTCGTTGGGCCAAGTGGAACAGGATGAAAACCCGGAAGGTGCTGGAATTGCTCCGCGCTGCTCCTTGGGGCACGGTGACAGGGAACTCCATGGATCTGTGGCAAAGTTGATGTGTCAGTCGCCTCACATGGTGCAGCTCCAGAGGCTGCCAGCTCAGGGACTGTCGTTATATATTGGAGGGAGATGCTGGGACATTTTGGAGTTATTCAGCACAGGACATACAGAAGCAAGGCCCAACTGGTAAGTATCAGGGGATGGTCTCAATGACCACAAGGCAGGCACGGACGTGTAGGCCGCAAGGTGTCAGTGGAAGCTTCCGGCGCTTTGGGTTTGGAAGATTACCGTTGGTTAGATTAGCGGGCAGACATTTCCCGGCCCATCCTCCCAACTCGGACAGCGCCAGCCCCACAGAAGGGTTTGCGTTGTCAGGGAGGGCCCAGGCACAGTCGGGGCTCATTCTGCCTGGGAGGCACGAGGTTGAGGTTTCGGCCCCCACTCCTGAGACTCGAGCCTCATAATCCAGGGCCCGACACTCCCGGTGGTGCCAGTACTGAGGGAGCGCCGCGCTGTCGGAGGGTCAGTACTGAGGGAGCGCCGCGCTGTCGGAGGGTCAGTACTGAGGGAGAGCCGCACTGTCGGAGGGTCAGTACTGAGGGAGCGCCGCACTGTCGGAGGGTCAGTACTGAGGGAGCGCCGCACTGTCGGAGGGTCAGTACTGAGGGAGAGCCGCACTGTCGGAGGGTCAGTACCGAGGGAGCGCCGCACTGTCGGAGGGTCAGTACTGAGGGAGCACCGCGCTGTCGGAAGGTCAGTACTGAGGGAGCGCCGCACTGTCGGAGGGTCAGTACTGAGGGAGCGCCGCGCTGTCGGAGGGTCAGTACTGAGGTAGTGCTACACTGTCGGAGGGTCGGTACTGAGGGAGCGCCGCGCTGTCGGAGGGTCAGTACTGAGGGAGTGCCGCACTGTCGGAGGGTCAGTACTGAGGTAGTGCTACACTGTCGGAGGGTCGGTACTGAGGGAGCGCCGCGCTGTCGGAGGGTCAGTACTGAGGGCGTGCCACACTGACAGAGGGTCAGTACTGTGGGACCGCCACGCTGTCGGAGGGTCAGTACTGTGGGAGCACCACACTGTCGGAGGTCAGTCATTCAATATGGGGCTATGGGGAGAGCGGGGCAGTGGAATTAGTTTGGGGATTGATACAGGGCTACGGGGAGAGAGAGGGGCAGTGGGATTAGTTTGGGGATTGATACAGGGCGATGGGGAGAGAGTGGGGCAGTGGGATTAGTTTGGGATTGATACAGGGCTATGGGGAGAGAGAGGGGCAGTGGGATTAGTTTGGGGATTGATACAGGGCTATGGGGAGAGAGAGGGGCAGTGGGATTAGTTTGGGGATTGATACAGGGCGATGGGGAGAGAGAGGGGCAGTGGATTAGTTTGGGGTTTGATACAGGGCTATGGAGAGAGAGAGGGGCAGTGGATTAGTTTGGGGTTTGATACAGGGCTATGGGGAGAGAGCGGTGCAGTGGGATTAGTTTGGGACTGATACAGGGCTATGGGGAGAGAGAGGGGCAGTGGGATTAGTTTGGGACTGATACAGGGCTATGGGGAGAGAGTGGGACAGTGGGATTAGTTTGGGACTGATACAGGGCTATGGGGAGAGAGAGGGGCAGTGGGATTAGTTTGGGACTGATACAGGGCTATGGGGAGAGAGCGGGGCAGTGGGATTAGTTTGGAGATTGATACAGGGCTATGGGGAGAGAGCGGGGCAGTGGGATTAGTTTGGGGATTGATACAGGGCTATGGGGAGAGAGCGGGGCAGTGGGATTAGTTTGGGGATTGATACAGGGCTATGGGGAGAGAGCGGGACAGTGGGATTAGTTTGGGGATTGATACAGGGCTATGGGGAGAGAGCGGTGCAGTGGGATTAGTTTGGGACTGATACAGGGCTATGGGGAGAGAGTGGGGCAGTGGGATTAGTTTGGGATTGATACAGGGCTATGGGGAGAGAGCGGGGCAGTGGGATTAGTTTGGGGACTGATACAGGGCTATGGGGAGAGAGCGGGGCAGTGGGATTAGTTTGGGGATTGATACAGGGCTATGGGGAGAGAGCGGTGCAGTGGGATTAGTTTGGGATTGATACAGGGCTATGGGGAGAGCGCGGGGCAGTGGGATTAGTTTGGGGATTGATACAGGGCTATGGGGAGAGAGCGGGGCAGTGGGATTAGTTTGGGGATTGATACAGGGCTATGGGGAGAGAGCGGTGCAGTGGGATTAGTTTGGGATTGATACAGGGCTATGGGGAGAGAGAGGGGCAGTGGGATTAGTTTGGGGATTGATACAGGGCTATGGGGAGAGAGAGGGGCAGTGGGATTAGTTTGGGGATTGATACAGGGCTATGGGGAGAGTGCGGTGCAGTGGGATTAGTTTGGAGATTGATACAGGGCTATGGGGAGAGAGAGGGGCAGTGGGATTAGTTTGGGGATTGATACAGGGCTATGGGGAGAGAGAGGGGCAGTGGGATTAGTTTGGGGATTGATACAGGGCTATGGGGAGAGAGCGGTGCAGTGGGATTAGTTTGGAGATTGATACAGGGCTATGGGGAGAGAGAGGGGCAGTGGGATTAGTTTGGGGATTGATACAGGGCGATGGGGAGAGAGTGGGGCAGTGGGATTAGTTTGGGATTGATACAGGGCTATGGGGAGAGAGCGGTGCAGTGGGATTAGTTTGGGGATTGATACAGGGCTATGGGGAGAGAACAGGGCAGTGGGATTAGTTTGGGATTGATACAGGGCTATGGGGAGAGAGTGGGACAGTGGGATTAGTTTGGGATTGATACAGGGCTATGGGGAGAGAGAGGGGCAGTGGGATTAGTTTGGGGATTGATACAGGGCGATGGGGAGAGAGAGGGGCAGTGGATTAGTTTGGGGTTTGATACAGGGCTATGGGGAGAGAGAGGGGCAGTGGATTAGTTTGGGGTTTGATACAGGGCTATGGGGAGAGAGAGGGGCAGTGGATTAGTTTGGGGTTTGATACAGGGCTATGGGGAGAGAGCGGGACAGTGGGATTAGTTTGGGATTGATACAGGGCTATGAAGAGAGAGCAGGGCAATGGGATTAGTTTGGGATTGATAATGGGCTATGGAGAGAGAGCAGGGCAATGGTATTAGTTTGGGATTGATACAGGGCTATGGGGAGAGAGCAGGGCAGTGGGATTAGTTTGAGGATTGATACAGGGCTATGGGGAGAGAGAGGGGCAGTGGGATTAGTTTGAGATTGATACAGGGCGATGGGGAGAGGGCGTGGCAGTGGGATTAGTTTGGGGATTGATACAGGGCTACGGGGAGAGAGAGGGGCAGTGGGATTAGTTTGAGATTGATACAGGGCTACGGGGAGAGAGAGGGGCAGTAGGATTAGTTTGGGATTGTACAGGGCTACGGGGAGAGAGGGGCAGTAGGATTAGTTTGGGATTGATACAGGGCTATGGGGAGAGAGAGGGGCAGTGGGATTAGTTTGGGGATTGATACAAGGCTATGGGGAGAGAGCGGGGCAGTGGGATTAGTTTGGGATTGATACAGGGCTATGGGGAGAGAGAGGGGCAGTGGGATTAGTTTGGGATTGATACAGGGCTATGGGGAGAGAGAGGGGCAGTGGGATTAGTTTGGGATTGATACAGGGCTATGGGGAGAGAGAGGGGCAGTGGGATTAGTTTGGGGATTGATACAGGGCGATGGGGAGAGAGTGGGGCAGTGGGATTAGTTTGGGATTGATACAGGGCTATGGGGAGAGAGAGGGGCAGTGGGATTAGTTTGGGGATTGATACAGGGCTATGGGGAGAGAGAGGGGCAGTGGGATTAGTTTGGGGATTGATACAGGGCGATGGGGAGAGAGAGGGGCAGTGGATTAGTTTGGGGTTTGATACAGGGCTATGGAGAGAGAGAGGGGCAGTGGATTAGTTTGGGGTTTGATACAGGGCTATGGGGAGACAGCGGTGCAGTGGGATTAGTTTGGGACTGATACAGGGCTATGGGGAGAGAGAGGGGCAGTGGGATTAGTTTGGGACTGATACAGGGCTATGGGGAGAGAGTGGGACAGTGGGATTAGTTTGGGACTGATACAGGGCTATGGGGAGAGAGAGGGGCAGTGGGATTAGTTTGGGACTGATACAGGGCTATGGGGAGAGAGCGGGGCAGTGGGATTAGTTTGGAGATTGATACAGGGCTATGGGGAGAGAGCGGGGCAGTGGGATTAGTTTGGGGATTGATACAGGGCTATGGGGAGAGAGCGGGGCAGTGGGATTAGTTTGGGGATTGATACAGGGCTATGGGGAGAGAGCGGGGCAGTGGGATTAGTTTGGGGATTGATACAGGGCTATGGGGAGAGAGCGGTGCAGTGGGATTAGTTTGGGACTGATACAGGGCTATGGGGAGAGAGTGGGGCAGTGGGATTAGTTTGGGATTGATACAGGGCTATGGGGAGAGAGCGGGGCAGTGGGATTAGTTTGGGGACTGATACAGGGCTATGGGGAGAGAGCGGGGCAGTGGGATTAGTTTGGGGATTGATACAGGGCTATGGGGAGAGAGCGGTGCAGTGGGATTAGTTTGGGATTGATACAGGGCTATGGGGAGAGAGCGGGGCAGTGGGATTAGTTTGGGGATTGATACAGGGCTATGGGGAGAGAGCGGGGCAGTGGGATTAGTTTGGGGATTGATACAGGGCTATGGGGAGAGAGCGGTGCAGTGGGATTAGTTTGGGATTGATACAGGGCTATGGGGAGAGAGAGGGGCAGTGGGATTAGTTTGGGGATTGATACAGGGCTATGGGGAGAGAGCGGTGCAGTGGGATTAGTTTGGAGATTGATACAGGGCTATGGGGAGAGAGAGGGGCAGTGGGATTAGTTTGGGGATTGATACAGGGCGATGGGGAGAGAGTGGGGCAGTGGGATTAGTTTGGGATTGATACAGGGCTATGGGGAGAGAGCGGTGCAGTGGGATTAGTTTGGGGATTGATACAGGGCTATGGGGAGAGAACAGGGCAGTGGGATTAGTTTGGGATTGATACAGGGCTATGGGGAGAGAGTGGGACAGTGGGATTAGTTTGGGATTGATACAGGGCTATGGGGAGAGAGAGGGGCAGTGGGATTAGTTTGGGGATTGATACAGGGCGATGGGGAGAGAGAGGGGCAGTGGATTAGTTTGGGGTTTGATACAGGGCTATGGGGAGAGAGAGGGGCAGTGGATTAGTTTGGGGTTTGATACAGGGCTATGGGGAGAGAGAGGGGCAGTGGATTAGTTTGGGGTTTGATACAGGGCTATGGGGAGAGAGCGGGACAGTGGGATTAGTTTGGGATTGATACAGGGCTATGAAGAGAGAGCAGGGCAATGGGATTAGTTTGGGATTGATAATGGGCTATGGAGAGAGAGCAGGGCAATGGTATTAGTTTGGGATTGATACAGGGCTATGGGGAGAGAGCAGGGCAGTGGGATTAGTTTGAGGATTGATACAGGGCTATGGGGAGAGAGAGGGGCAGTGGGATTAGTTTGAGATTGATACAGGGCGATGGGGAGAGGGCGTGGCAGTGGGATTAGTTTGGGGATTGATACAGGGCTACGGGGAGAGAGAGGGGCAGTGGGATTAGTTTGAGATTGATACAGGGCTACGGGGAGAGAGAGGGGCAGTAGGATTAGTTTGGGATTGTACAGGGCTACGGGGAGAGAGGGGCAGTAGGATTAGTTTGGGATTGATACAGGGCTATGGGGAGAGAGAGGGGCAGTGGGATTAGTTTGGGGATTGATACAAGGCTATGGGGAGAGAGCGGGGCAGTGGGATTAGTTTGGGATTGATACAGGGCTATGGGGAGAGAGAGGGGCAGTGGGATTAGTTTGGGATTGATACAGGGCTATGGGGAGAGAGAGGGGCAGTGGGATTAGTTTGGGATTGATACAGGGCTATGGGGAGAGAGAGGGGCAGTGGGATTAGTTTGGGGATTGATACAGGGCGATGGGGAGAGAGTGGGGCAGTGGGATTAGTTTGGGATTGATACAGGGCTATGGGGAGAGAGAGGGGCAGTGGGATTAGTTTGGGGATTGATACAGGGCTATGGGGAGAGAGAGGGGCAGTGGGATTAGTTTGGGGATTGATACAGGGCGATGGGGAGAGAGAGGGGCAGTGGATTAGTTTGGGGTTTGATACAGGGCTATGGAGAGAGAGAGGGGCAGTGGATTAGTTTGGGGTTTGATACAGGGCTATGGGGAGACAGCGGTGCAGTGGGATTAGTTTGGGACTGATACAGGGCTATGGGGAGAGAGAGGGGCAGTGGGATTAGTTTGGGACTGATACAGGGCTATGGGGAGAGAGTGGGACAGTGGGATTAGTTTGGGACTGATACAGGGCTATGGGGAGAGAGAGGGGCAGTGGGATTAGTTTGGGACTGATACAGGGCTATGGGGAGAGAGCGGGGCAGTGGGATTAGTTTGGAGATTGATACAGGGCTATGGGGAGAGAGCGGGGCAGTGGGATTAGTTTGGGGATTGATACAGGGCTATGGGGAGAGAGCGGGGCAGTGGGATTAGTTTGGGGATTGATACAGGGCTATGGGGAGAGAGCGGGGCAGTGGGATTAGTTTGGGGATTGATACAGGGCTATGGGGAGAGAGCGGTGCAGTGGGATTAGTTTGGGACTGATACAGGGCTATGGGGAGAGAGTGGGGCAGTGGGATTAGTTTGGGATTGATACAGGGCTATGGGGAGAGAGCGGGGCAGTGGGATTAGTTTGGGGACTGATACAGGGCTATGGGGAGAGAGCGGGGCAGTGGGATTAGTTTGGGGATTGATACAGGGCTATGGGGAGAGAGCGGTGCAGTGGGATTAGTTTGGGATTGATACAGGGCTATGGGGAGAGAGCGGGGCAGTGGGATTAGTTTGGGGATTGATACAGGGCTATGGGGAGAGAGCGGGGCAGTGGGATTAGTTTGGGGATTGATACAGGGCTATGGGGAGAGAGCGGTGCAGTGGGATTAGTTTGGGATTGATACAGGGCTATGGGGAGAGAGAGGGGCAGTGGGATTAGTTTGGGGATTGATACAGGGCTATGGGGAGAGAGAGGGGCAGTGGGATTAGTTTGGGGATTGATACAGGGCTCTGGGGAGAGAGCGGTGCAGTGGGATTAGTTTGGAGATTGATACAGGGCTATGGGGAGAGAGAGGGGCAGTGGGATTAGTTTGGGGATTGATACAGGGCTATGGGGAGAGAGAGGGGCAGTGGGATTAGTTTGGGGATTGATACAGGGCTATGGGGAGAGAGAGGGGCAGTGGGATTAGTTTGGGGATTGATACAGGGCTATGGGGAGAGAGAGGGGCAGTGGGATTAGTTTGGGGATTGATACAGGGCTATGGGGAGAGAGCGGTGCAGTGGGATTAGTTTGGAGATTGATACAGGGCTATGGGGAGAGAGCGGTGCAGTGGGATTAGTTTGGGGATTGATACAGGGCGATGGGGAGAGAGTGGGGCAGTGGGATTAGTTTGGGATTGATACAGGGCTATGGGGAGAGAGCGGTGCAGTGGGATTAGTTTGGGGAGTGATACAGGGCTATGGGGAGAGAGTGGGACAGTGGGATTAGTTTGGGATTGATACAGGGCTATGGGGAGAGAGAGGGGCAGTGGGATTAGTTTGGGGATTGATACAGGGCGATGGGGAGAGAGAGGGGCAGTGGATTAGTTTGGGGTTTGATACAGGGCTATGGGGAGAGAGAGGGGCAGTGGATTAGTTTGGGGTTTGATACAGGGCTATGGGGAGAGAGAGGGGCAGTGGATTAGTTTGGGGTTTGATACAGGGCTCTGGGGAGAGAGTGGGGCAGTGGGATTAGTTTGGGATTGATACAGGGCTATGGGGAGGGAGTGGGGCAGTGGGATTAGTTTGGGATTGATACAAGGCTATGGGGAGAGAGCGGGACAGTGGGATTAGTTTGGGATTGATACAGGGCTATGAAGAGAGAGCAGGGCAATGGGATTAGTTTGGGATTGATACAGGGCTATGGGGAGAGAGCAGGGCAGTGGGATTAGTTTGAGGATTGATACAGGGCTACGGGGAGAGAGAGGGGCAGTGGGATTAGTTTGAGATTGATACAGGGCGATGGGGAGAGGGCGTGGCAGTGGGATTAGTTTGGGGATTGATACAGGGCTACGGGGAGAGAGAGGGGCAGTGGGATTAGTTTGAGATTGATACAGGGCTACGGGGAGAGAGAGGGGCAGTAGGATTAGTTTGGGATTGTACAGGGCTACGGGGAGAGAGAGGGGCAGTAGGATTAGTTTGGGATTGATACAGGGCTATGGGGAGAGAGAGGGGCAGTGGGATTAGTTTGGGGATTGATACAGGGCTATGGGGAGAGAGCGGGGCAGTGGGATTAGTTTGGGATTGATACAGGGCGATGGGGAGAGAGTGGGGCAGTGGGATTAGTTTGGGATTGATACAGGGCTATGGGGAGAGAGAGGGGCAGTGGGATTAGTTTGGGGATTGATACAGGGCTATGGGGAGAGAGAGGGGCAGTGGGATTAGTTTGGGGATTGATACAGGGCGATGGGGAGAGAGAGGGGCAGTGGATTAGTTTGGGGTTTGATACAGGGCTATGGAGAGAGAGAGGGGCAGTGGATTAGTTTGGGGTTTGATACAGGGCTATGGGGAGAGAGCGGTGCAGTGGGATTAGTTTGGGACTGATACAGGGCTATGGGGAGAGAGAGGGGCAGTGGGATTAGTTTGGGACTGATACAGGGCTATGGGGAGAGAGTGGGACAGTGGGATTAGTTTGGGACTGATACAGGGCTATGGGGAGAGAGAGGGGCAGTGGGATTAGTTTGGGACTGATACAGGGCTATGGGGAGAGAGCGGGGCAGTGGGATTAGTTTGGAGATTGATACAGGGCTATGGGGAGAGAGCGGGGCAGTGGGATTAGTTTGGGGATTGATACAGGGCTATGGGGAGAGAGCGGTGCAGTGGGATTAGTTTGGGACTGATACAGGGCTATGGGGAGAGAGTGGGGCAGTGGGATTAGTTTGGGATTGATACAGGGCTATGGGGAGAGAGCGGGGCAGTGGGATTAGTTTGGGGACTGATACAGGGCTATGGGGAGAGAGCGGGGCAGTGGGATTAGTTTGGGGATTGATACAGGGCTATGGGGAGAGAGCGGTGCAGTGGGATTAGTTTGGGATTGATACAGGGCTATGGGGAGAGAGCGGGACAGTGGGATTAGTTTGGGGATTGATACAGGGCTATGGGGAGAGAGCGGGGCAGTGGGATTAGTTTGGGGATTGATACAGGGCTATGGGGAGAGAGCGGGGCAGTGGGATTAGTTTGGGGATTGATACAGGGCTATGGGGAGAGAGCGGGGCAGTGGGATTAGTTTGGGGATTGATACAGGGCTATGGGGAGAGAGCGGTGCAGTGGGATTAGTTTGGGATTGATACAGGGCTATGGGGAGAGAGCGGGGCAGTGGGATTAGTTTGGGGATTGATACAGGGCTATGGGGAGAGAGCGGGGCAGTGGGATTAGTTTGGGGATTGATACAGGGCTATGGGGAGAGAGCGGTGCAGTGGGATTAGTTTGGGATTGATACAGGGCTATGGGGAGAGAGCGGTGCAGTGGGATTAGTTTGGGATTGATACAGGGCTATGGGGAGAGAGAGGGGCAGTGGGATTAGTTTGGGGATTGATACAGGGCTATGTGGAGAGAGAGGGTCAGTGGGATTAGTTTGGGGATTGATACAGGGCTATGGGGAGAGAGCGGTGCAGTGGGATTAGTTTGGAGATTGATACAGGGCTATGGGGAGAGAGAGGGGCAGTGGGATTAGTTTGGGGATTGATACAGGGCTATGGGGAGAGAGAGGGGCAGTGGGATTAGTTTGGGGATTGATACAGGGCTATGGGGAGAGAGAGGGGCAGTGGGATTAGTTTGGGGATTGATACAGGGCTATGGGGAGAGAGCGGTGCAGTGGGATTAGTTTGGAGATTGATACAGGGCTATGGGGAGAGAGAGGGGCAGTGGGATTAGTTTGGGGATTGATACAGGGCGATGGGGAGAGAGTGGGGCAGTGGGATTAGTTTGGGATTGATACAGGGCTATGGGGAGAGAGCGGTGCAGTGGGATTAGTTTGGGGATTGATACAGGGCTATGGGGAGAGAACAGGGCAGTGGGATTAGTTTGGGATTGATACAGGGCTATGGGGAGAGAGTGGGACAGTGGGATTAGTTTGGGATTGATACAGGGCTATGGGGAGAGAGAGGGGCAGTGGGATTAGTTTGGGGATTGATACAGGGCGATGGGGAGAGAGAGGGGCAGTGGATTAGTTTGGGGTTTGATACAGGGCTATGGGGAGAGAGAGGGGCAGTGGATTAGTTTGGGGTTTGATACAGGGCTATGGGGAGAGAGAGGGGCAGTGGATTAATTTGGGGTTTGATACAGGGCTATGGGGAGAGAGCGGGACAGTGGGATTAGTTTGGGATTGATACAGGGCTATGAAGAGAGAGCAGGGCAATGGGATTAGTTTGGGATTGATAATGGGCTATGGAGAGAGAGCAGGGCAATGGTATTAGTTTGGGATTGATACAGGGCTATGGGGAGAGAGCAGGGCAGTGGGATTAGTTTGAGGATTGATACAGGGCTATGGGGAGAGAGTGGGACAGTGGGATTAGTTTGGGGATTGATACAGGGCGATGGGGAGAGAGCGGGGCAGTGGGATTAGTTTGGGATTGATACAGGGCTATGGGGAGAGAGTGGGACAGTGGGATTAGTTTGGGATTGATACAGGGCTATGGGGAGAGAGTGGGACAGTGGGATTAGTTTGGGATTGATACAGGGCTATGGGGAGAGAGTGGGACAGTGGGATTAGTTTGGGGATTGATACAGGGCTATGGGGAGAGAGAGGGGCAGTGGGATTAGTTTGGGGATTGATACAGGGCTATGGGGAGAGAGCGGGGCAGTGGGATTAGTTTGGGGATTGATACAGGGCGATGGGGAGAGAGAGGGGCAGTGGATTAGTTTGGTGTTTGATACAGGGCTATGGGGAGAGAGAGGGGCAGTGGATTCGTTTGGGGTTTGATACAGGGCTATGGGGAGAGAGCGGGACAGTGGGATTAGTTTGGGACTGATACAGGGCTATGGGGAGAGAGAGGGGCAGTGGGATTAGTTTGGGACTGATACAGGGCTATGGGGAGAGAGCGGTGCAGTGGGATTAGTTTGGGATTGATACAGGGCTATGGGGAGAGAGCGGTGCAGTGGGATTAGTTTGGAGATTGATACAGGGCTATGGGGAGAGAGCGGTGCAGTGGGATTAGTTTGGGTTTGATACAGGGCTATGGGGAGAGAGCGGTGCAGTGGGATTAGTTTGGAGATTGATACAGGGCTATGGGGAGAGAGCGGGGCAGTGGGATTAGTTTGGAGATTGATACAGGGCTATGGGGAGAGAGCGGTGCAGTGGGATTAGTTTGGGTTTGATACAGGGCTATGGGGAGAGAGCGGTGCAGTGGGATTAGTTTGGAGATTGATACAGGGCTATGGGGAGAGAGTGGGGCAGTGGGATTAGTTTGGGGATTGATACAGGGCTATGGGGAGAGAGCGGTGCAGTGGGATTAGTTTGGGATTGATACAGGTTCTATGGGGAGAGAGTGGTGCAGTGGGATTAGTTTGGGATTGATACAGGGCTATGGGGAGAGAGTGGTGCAGTGGGATTAGTTTGGGATTGTCTATTTTTCCCCTCTGTCTCCACCTCCCTTTCCCTTGGGGGGCCTGACCTCATACTGGATGTTGTTTTCCACTTGTCTACACATTTCCAACAGAGTAGGTTTTCAACTGAACCGCGTCCTCAGTTCGGGCTGGGTCATTGAATGTACTCTTGTGCTTGTCACTACTCATAGTGGAGCAATCTGTAGCTGACGTCAACTCACATGTCGATGTGCTGTTGATCCACCAACAACTTGGTATGGAACTCTCCGTCATTTGAGTGACTGTGAGTGGCATAGGTGCCCCCTGCGCTCAGGCACTCTGCACCAGAAAGGGGTCTCTTTCCTGCTTTGGCTTTTGCTCGGCCAGCCGTTGCACACTATGGCCTTCCTTTCGCCAACTTGGCCTATGTATTTGGGCATGCCTGTGCCCTGCGGTTTGTGGTCGCAAGTCACCAAACCGCCATCACCATCACCATCTTGGTGACCCGATCTCCGCCATTCAGAAATGATCATGGCTTACCGTCTAATTCAGTCCCCTGTTCCCGCTTTCTCCCCATATCCCTTAATCCCTTTGGCATTAAGAAATATATCCATCTCCTTCTTGAATATATTTAATGACTTGGCCTCCACTGCCTTCTGCGGTAGAGAATTCCACAGGTTCACCACCCTCTGAGTGAAGAAATTTCTCCTCATCTCGGTTCTAAATGGCATTCTCCGTATCCTGAGACTGTGACTCCTGGTTCTGGACTCCCCAGCCATCGGGAACATCCTCCCTGCATCTAGCCTGTCTAGTCCCGTTAGAATTTTATAGGTTTCTATGAGATCCCCTCTCATTCTTCTAAACTCTAGTGAATATAGGCCTAGTCAACCCAATCTCTCTTCATACGTCAATCCTGCCATCCCAGGAATCAGCCCGGTAAATCTTCTTTGCACTCCCTCCATGGCAAGAACATCCTTCCTCAGGTAAGGAGACCAAAACTGCACACAATACTCCAGATGTCCTGTATACCAAGGCCCTGTATAACTGCAGTAAGACATCCTTGCTCCTGTACTCGAATCCTCTCGCGATGAAGGCCTTCCTAACTGCTTGCCGCACCTGAATGCTTGTTTTCAGCGACTGGTGTACAAGGACACCCAGGTCTCATTGCACCTCCCCCTTTCCCAATCTATCACCATTCAGATAATAATCTGCCTTTCTGTTTTGACAACCAAAGTGGATAGCCTCACATTTATCCACATTATACTGCATTTGCCGTGCATTTGCCCACTCACTCAACTTGTCCAAATCACATTGGAGCCTCTTTGCATCCTCCTCACAGCTCACATTCCCCCCCTCCCCCAGCTTTGTGTCGTCTGCAAACTTGGAAATGTTACATTTAGTTCCCTCACCCAAGTCATTAATATATATTGTGAATAGCTGGGTCCCAAGCACTGATCCCTGCGGTATCCCACTAGTCACTGCCTGCCAACCGGAAAAAGACCTGTTTATTCCTACTCTCGGTTTCCTGTCTGTCAACCAATTCTCAATCCATTCTCAAATCACCTCTCAGCCTTCTCTTCTCCAAGGAAAACAGTCCTAACCTCTCCAATCTATCTTCATAACTGAAATTCCTCATCCCTGGAACCACTCCCGTGAATCTTTTCTGTACTCTCTCCAATACCCTCACCTCTTTCCTAAACTGCGGATCGCAGAATTGGACACAATACTCCAGCTGAGGCCAAACTAGTGTCTTATAGAGTCATAGAGTCTAACAGCATAGAAACAGGCCCTTCGGCCCACCGTGTCCATGCCGACCATAATTCCTATCTATACTAATCCCACCTGCCTGCATTAATTCCATATCCCTCTACGCCTTGCTCATTCAAGTACCTGTCCAGATGCCTCTTAAATGTCGCTACTGTTCCTGCCTCCACCACCTCCTCAGGCAGCTCATTCCAGATACCCACTATTCTTTGTGTGAAAAATTTACCCCTTTGATCCCCTTTAAACCTCCTCCCTCTCACCTTAAATCTATGCCCTCTAGTTTTAGTCACCCCTACCATGGGAAACAGACTCTGGCTATCTACCCTATCTATGCCTCTCATAATTTTATATACCTCTATCATGTCCCCTCTCAGCCTCCTTCGCTCCAGGGAAAACAGACCCAGCCTATCCAATCTCTCTTAATAACTCAAGCCCTCCAAACCAGGCAACATCCTTGTGAATCTTTATTGCACCCTCTCTAGCTTAATCACATCTTTCCTGTAGTGCGGTGACCAGAACTGCACACAGTACTCCAAATGCGGCCTAACCAACGTTATGTACAACTGTAACATGACGTCCCAACTCTTGTACTCAATGCCTCAGCCGATGAAGGCAAGCGTGCCATACGCCTTCTTCACCACCCTGACTACCTGTGTTGTCACTTTCAGGGAACTATGTACTTGCACCCCAAGGTCTCTCCGCTCAACAACACTCCCCAGGGCCCTGCCATTCACTGTATATGTCCTGCCCTGGTTTAACTTCCCAAAATGCATCACTTCACACTTGTCTGCGTTAAATTCCATTTGCCAATCCCTTGTCCACTTTCCCAGTTGATCTATATCCTGTTGTAACCTGAGACAACCTTCTTCACTGTCCACTATACCACCAATTTTGGTGTCATCTGCAAACTTACTAATCATGCCCCTTACATTCACATCCAAGTCATTAATATATATGACAAACAACAGAGGGCCCAGCACCGATCCCTGCGGCACACCACTGGTCACCGGCCTCCAATCTGAAAAACAACCCTCCACTACCACTCTCTGCCTCCTATCACCAAGCCAATTTTGTATCCAATTGGCTAGCTCACCCTGGATCCCATGTGTTCGTACCTTCTGGACCAGCTTATACAAGTTCGACATAACTTCCTTGCTCTTGTTCTCTATGCCCCTATTAATAAAGTCCATAGGAATATATTCCAGGGTTTGGGGCCCGGTGTTGAGGTTGGGGTGTTGAGATTTGGGGCTTAGGGTTGGCGGTTGTAGTTGGAGTTGGCATGGGGGGGAGGGGTCGGGTGTTGGCCGTGTGGCCCCCTCGTGAGCTAAAATGGCGGGCAAGTTGGTGCACCAATGACGGCGTAATGTCCCCTACCTCTCTTGCAGGAGCTGAAGGAGGTTGGCAGAAGGGAAGAGAACGCGAAGGCGAGCGATGAAGGTGCCGGTAGTGGCAGTGCTCCTGGCACTGGCGGTGCTGGCAGTTGACGCCATGGGCCGATGCCCGAGCCCCAGCAGCCTACAAAAGAACTGCGTCTGTGCCTACCTGTACAAGCGAGCTAATTGCCAAGGGCCGAACAGGAGCATGTCGATCCCGATCAACGCCCAGATTAGCAAGGTGACCCATCAGTGGGGCACCTTCTGCTCGCTCGTCGTGGCTAAGGGCTGCAAGCTGATAATATTCAAAAAGAAGTTCTTCCAGGGCAAGCCAAAGATCTACAAACCAGGGGTTAGCCAAATGAAGAGCGTCTGGGGAAGACGCAAGAAACAAGTGGGCAGCCTTTGCTGCGTGTGCTCCAAATCTTGAAGGAGGCACCTGCGCGGTCCGGCGGAAGTTGCCTCTCAGCAGCCAGGAGGAGATTGTAAATGAATGGCAAATGTCAGCCCCTGAATGCTAATAAATTCATGATTATCTTCGACCTTTTCTGCTTTTTCTCCTCTCTCTCTCTCTTCATTAGGAGGGACTGGGGAGGGATGTGTGCATTTGGTGACCTTTCACCTCTGAGGTCATTTCCAGCTGAGCCCCAAACTCGATGGGCCGACAGGCCGAATCCCGTTGCTATGGCCAACCAGGCTCGATGGGCCGACAGGCCGGATCCCGTTGCTATGGCCAACCAGGCTCGATGGGCCGACAGGCCGGATCCTGTTGCTATGGCCAATCAGGCTCGATGGGCCGACAGGCCGAATCCCGTTACTATGGCCAACCAGGCTCGATGTGCCGACAGGCCGGATCCCGTTGCTATGGTCAATCAGGCTCGATGGGCCGACAGGCCGGATCCCATTGCTATGGCCAGCCTGGCTCGATGGGCCAACAGGCCGGATCCTGTTGCTATGGCCAGCCAGGCTCGATGGGCCAACAGGCCGGATCCCGTTGTTATGGCCAGCCAGGCTCGATGGGCTGACAGGCCGAATCCCGTTGCTATGGCCAATTACTGCCCCACCCTCAGATTAATACCATTTAGACTAGACCGTCTCTGCATGCTGTTCCTCTAGAAGTGCATCACCTCACATTTATCCTCATTAAACTGCCTCTGTTCTCAACAATGGCCAAACGTCTGGAAGAGAAAGACAGACTCACGTCTCTCGCCAGTGACTTTCACCACGTCAGGGCGTCCCAAAGACAATGGAGGAGGATTTTATTTGAAGTGTGATCACTGTTGTAATGTAGGAAATGCGACAGTCAGGTTATACACAGCAAGATCCCACACACAGCAATTGATAAGTGACCCAGATCAGCTGTTTTCCAGTGACATTGGTTGCGGGATAAATATCAGCCCCAGGACACCGGGGGGAAATATCCCACCCAAACCCTCACCCCTCCCCTCAACCCGGCTCTTCTGCCAATAGTGACTGTGGGATCTTTTACATCCACCCGAGAGGGCAGACGGAGGCCTCGGGTTTAACGTCTCATCCTGAAAGACGGCCCAACTGACAGTGCGGCGCACCCCCCGTACTGACCCTCCGACAGTGCGGTTCTCCCTCAGTACTGACCCTCCAACAGTGCGGCACTCCCTCAGTACTGACCCTCCGACAGTGCGGCACTCCTTCAGTGCTGACCCTCCGAAAGTGCGGCGCTCCCTCGGTACTGACCCTCACACAGCGCAGCGCACCCTCAGTACTGACCCTCCGACAGTGCGGCACTCCCTCAGTACTGACCCTCCGACAGTGCGGCACTCCCTCAGTACTGACCCTCCGACAGTGCGGCACTCCCTCAGTACTGACCCTCCGATAGTGCGGCGTTCCCTCAGTACTGACCCTCCGACAGTGCAGCCCTCCCTCAGTACTGACCCTCCAACAGTGCAGCCCTCCCTCGGTACTGACCCTCCGAAAGTGCGGCGTTCCCTCAGTACTGACCCTCCGACAGTGCGGCGCACCCCCCGTACTGACCCTCCGACAGTGCGGCACTCCCTCAGTACTGACCCTCCGACAGTGCGGCGCTCCCTCAGTACTGACCCTCCGACAGTGCGGCGCTCCCTCAGTACTGACCCTCCGACAGTGCGGCATTCCCTCAGTACTGACCCTCCGACAGTGCGGCTCTCTCTCAGTACTGACCCTCCGACAGTGCGGCGCTCCCTCAGTACTGACCCTCTGACAGTGCGGCCCTCCCTCAGTACTGACCCTCCGACAGTGCGGCGCTCCCTCAGTACTGACCCTCCGACAGTGCGGCGCTCCCTCAGTACTGACCCTCCGACAATGCGGCGCTCCCTCAGTACTGACCCTCCGACAGTGCGGCACTCCCTCAGTACTGACCCTCCGACAGTGCGGCGCTCCCTCAGTACTGACCCTCCGACAGTGCGGCACTCCCTCAGTACTGACCCTCTGACAGTGCGGCGCTCCCTCAGTACTGACCCTCCGACAGTGCGGCACTCCCTCAGTACTGACCCTCCGACAGTGCGGCACTCTCTCAGTACTGACCCTCCGACAGTGCGGCGCTCCCTCAGTACTGACCCTCCGACAATGCAGCCCTCCCTCAGTACTGACCCTCCGACAGTGCGGCGCTCCCTCAGTACTGACCCTCCGACAGTGCGGCACTCCTTCAGTACTGACCCTCCGAAAGTGCGGCGCTCCCTCGGTACTGACCCTCGTACAGCGCAGCGCACCCTCAATACTGACCCTCCGACAGTGCGGCACTCCCTCAGTACTGACCCTCCGACAGTGCGGCGCTCCCTCAGTACTGACCCTCCGACAGTGCGGCGCTCCCTCAGTACTGACCCTCCGACAGTGCGGCGCTCCCTCAGTACTGACCCTCCGACAGTGCGGCGCTCCCTCAGTACTGACCCTCTGACAGTGCGGCGCTCCCTCAGTACTGACCCTCCGACAGTGCGGCGCTCCCTCAGTACTGACCCTCCGACAGTGCGGCGCTCCCTCAGTACTGACCCTCCGACAATGCAGCCCTCCCTCAGTACTGACCCTCCGACAGTGCGGCACTCCCTCAGTACTGACCCTCCGACAGTGCGGCACTCCTTCAGTACTGACCCTCCGAAAGTGCGGCGCTCCCTCGGTACTGACCCTCGTACAGCGCAGCGCACCCTCAATACTGACCCTCCGACAGTGCGGCACTCCCTCAGTACTGACCCTCCGACAGTGCGGCGCTCCCTCAGTACTGACCCTCCGACAGTGCGGCGCTCCCTCAGTACTGACCCTCCGACAGTGCGGCGCTCCCTCAGTACTGACCCTCCGACAGTGCGGCGCTCCCTCAGTACTGACCCTCTGACAGTGCGGCGCTCCCTCAGTACTGACCCTCCGACAGTGCGGCGCTCCCTCAGTACTGACCCTCCGACAGTGCGGCGCTCCCTCAGTACTGACCCTCCGACAGTGCGGCGCTCCCTCAGTACTGACCCTCCCACAGTGCGGCGCTCCCTCAGTACTGACCCTCCGACAGTGCGGCGCTCCCTCAGTACTGACCCTCCGACAGTGCGGCACTCCCTCAGTACTGACCCTCCAACAGTGCGGCTCTCCCTCAGCACTGACCCTCCGACAGTGCGGCACTCCCTCAGTACTGACCCTCCAACAGTGCGGCTCTCCCTCAGTACTGACACCGGGGGGAAGTGTTGGTCCTGGTTTATGGGGCTCCAGTCTCTGGATTGGGGGAACCCCCGACCTTCTGCCTCTGAGGTCCGAGTGCGACCCACTGGGACACGTTGGCAGAAGCCTATCTGGAGCTTGACCAGACTCCGGGGCACTGTAAGGAGGAAAAGGAAAGTCAAACGAGGCTTGCTGGGTCTTCGAGGGCCTCCTCAGCCATGAGTCAAACTGAGCATTGGAGGACGTGTACAGTGTTGGTCTCCGTACCTGAGCAAGGATGTACCTGCCCGAGAGAGAGCACAACGGAGCTTCACTGGACAGATTCCCGGGGATTGTCCTATGGGGAGAGATTGAGTAGAACGGGCCGATATTCCCTGGAGTTTAGATGAGAGGTGATCACATTGAAAGGTATAACATTCTGAGAGGGGTTTGACAGGGTAGATACTGAGAGGCTGTTTCCCCCCCACTCCCCCACTTCCCGGCTGGAGAGTCTCGAACACGGGGGTCACAGTCTCAGGATAAAATTCTGGGAGGGGTTTGACAGGGTAGATACTGAGAGGCTGTTTCCCCCCCACTCCCCGGCTGAAGAGTCTCGATCACGGGGGTCACAGTGTCAGGATAAGGGGTTGGTCATTTTGGACTGAGATGGGGAGAAATTTCTCCACTCGGAGGGTTGTGAATCTTTGGAATTCTCTCCCCCCAGAGAGCTGTGGATGCTCCCTCGTTGAGTATATTCCAGACTGAGATTGATGGATATTCAGGCACTTGGGGAATCGAGGGATGGGGCGGGAATGTGGGATTGGAGATAGAAGATCAGCCGTGATCGTATTGGACGTTGAGGGGGGGGGGGGGGGGGAAGCAGGATCGAGGGGCCGCATGGCCCCACTCCAGCTCCTGTTCCTGATGCTCTAGCGCGACCTCCGCTGGGGTCAATTGACCCAAAGGCCGGGGAACCTGATCCAATTGGCCGGAGGGGGGTCGTGATGTCACCATTGCTGATTGGTCGCCGGGTGTGATGTCACAAAGCGTCCCCCCCCCGCCCCCTCCACCCTGTGCAACCATCGCCGCGGCGACCGTTGCTACGCGGGAAAGCTCTCGGACCCCGCTCAGAAACTTTGATTGAGCCACCACGGTGCGTTTCGCAGCCCCCTCGGTCTGTGCAACGCGAGCTTGAGGTCGCGTTTCCTTCTTTTATTTATTTTTCCCCTTTCCCGTCCCCTCGTCCTATGTGAGGAGCACAGCTCAAGGGAGATGAAGAGGACGCTGGTAATTACCTCCACCGAGGCGGCCTTTGCCACTGCCACTGTCTCGTACGAATGCTTCAAATCGGCGCTGCAGTTCCTCTCGAAGCACATGTACGTAATCGCAGGAGTGGCCGTCGCAGGTGAGAGGGAGAGGGAGAGAGAGAGAGAGAGAGAAAGGGAGAGAGAGGGAGAGGGAGAGAGAGGGGGAGAGAGAGAGGGGGAATGGGAGAGGGAGAGGGAGAATGAGAGAGGGAGGGAGAGGGAGAGAGAGAGAGAGAGGGAAAGGGAGAGAGAGGGAGAGGGAAAGGGAGAGAGATGAGAGGGAGAGAGAGGGGGAGAGAGAGAGGGGGAATGGGAGAGGGAGGGAGAGGGAGAGAGAGAGAGAGAGAGAGAGGGTGAATGAAAGAGGGAGAGGGCGAGAGAGAGAGAGAGGGAAAGGGAGAGAGAGGGAGAGGGAGAGAGAGGGGGAGAGAGAGAGGGGGAATGGGAGAGGGAGAATGAGAGAGGGAGAGAATGAGAGAGAGAGGGAGAGGGAGAGAGAGGGGGAGAGAGAGAGAGAGGGGGAGAGAGAGAGGGGGAATGAGAGAGGGAGAGGGAGAATGAGAGAGGGAGAGGGAGAGAGAGAGAGAGAATGAGAGAGGGAGGGAGAGGGAGAGAGAGAGAGAGAGGGTGAATGAAAGAGGGAGAGGGAGAGAGAGAGAGAGAGAGAGAGGGTGAATGAAAGAGGGAGAGGGAGAATGAGAGAGGGAGAGAATGAGAGAGGGAGGGAGAGGGAGAGAGAGGGAGAGAGAGAGGGGGGGAATGAGAGAGAGGGAGAGGGAGAGAGAGAGAGGGGGAATGAGAGAGGGAGAGGGAGAATGAGAGAGGGAGAGAATGAGAGAGAGGGAGAGGGAGAATGAGAGGGAGAGGGAGAGGGAGAATGAGAGAGAGAATGAGAGAATGGTCTATGAACTGGTTAAACAACTGGTGTAACAATTGTTAAACTATTGTTAAACTGGTCCCTAATATCTGCTGATATGGCTCAGGGTGAAATTCTGTCTGATTTACACTCCTGTGAAGAACCGCAGGGATGTGTTACTCAGTTAAAGATGCTATAGAGATGTATGTTGTTGTCGTGATAGAGAGAGAGTGCAGGAGAGTGAGAGAATGACAGAGCGAGAAAGAGGCAGAAGAGAGAGGGCAAAAAGAAGAGAAAATGAGCAACAATGAGAGGGAGCAAGAGAGGAAGAGAGTGGGAGAGAGAGGGGTTGCGAGAGAGTGCACATTTCTTTAAGATCAGGAGGTTAACTGTTACAGGAGAGAGGGACTGGAGGTGATTCTGAGTGTTGTGTTGAGGAATTAATATCGGCCCCGGGACACTGGGGAGAACTCACCCCGCCCGCACCTCACCCCACTCTTCTCCCACTCCAGGCCGTGGGACCTTTTACATCCACCCGAGAGGGCAGACGGGGGTCTCGGGTTTAACGTCACATCCTGAAAGACGGCCCCTCCGACAGTGCGGCACTCCCTCAGTACTGACCCTCCGACAGTGCAGCACTCCCTCAGTACTGACCCTCCGTCGGTGACCGCTCCCTCAGTACTGACCCTCCGACAGTGAGCGCTCCCTCAGTACTGACCCTCCGACAGTGCGGCGCTCCCTCAGTACTGACCCTCCGACAGTGCGGGGCTCCCTCAGTACTGACCCTCTGACAGTGCGGCAATCCCTCAGTACTGACCCTCTGACAGTGCGGCACTCCCTCAGTACTGACCCTCCGACAATGCGGCGCTCCCTCAGTACTGACCCTCCGACAGTGCTGCGCTCCCTCAGTACTGACCCTCCGACAGTGCAGCACTCCCTCAATACTGACCCTCTGTCAGTGACCGCTCCCTCAGTACTGACCCTCCGACAGTGCAGCACTCCCTCAATACTGACCCTCTGTCAGTGACCGCTCCCTCAGTACTAACCGTCCAACAGTGAGCGCTCCCTCAGTACTGACCCTCCGACAGTGAGCGCTCCCTCAGTACTGACCCTCCGACAGTGCTGCGCTCCCTCAGTACTGACCCTCCGACAGTGCAGCACTCCCTCAATACTGACCCTCTGTCAGTGACCGCTCCCTCAGTACTAACCGTCCGACAGTGAGCGCTCCCTCAGTACTGACCCTCCGACAGTGAGCGCTCCCTCAGTACTGACCCTCCGACAGTGCGGCGCTCCCTCAGTACTGACCCTCCGACAGTGCGGGGCTCCCTCAGTACTGACCCTCCGACAGTGCGGCAATCCCTCAGTACTGACCCTCTGACAGTGCGGCACTCCCTCAGTACTGACCCTCCGACAATGCGGCGCTCCCTCAGAACTGACCCTCCGACAGTGTGGCGCTCCCTCAGTACTGACCCTCCGACAATGCGGCGCTCCCTCAGTACTGACCCTCCGACAATGCGGCACTCCCTCAGTACTGACCCTCTGACAGTGCGGCAATCCCTCAGTACTGACCCTCTGACAGTGCGGCACTCCCTCAGTACTGACCCTCCGACAATGCGGCGCTCCCTCAGAACTGACCCTCCGACAGTGCGGCGCTCCCTCAGTACTGACCCTCCGACAATGCGGCACTCCCTCAGTACTGACCCTCCGACAGTGCGGCGCTCCCTCAGTACTGACCCTCCGACAATGCGGCACTCCCTCAGTACTGACCCTCCGACAGTGCGGCGCTCCCCCAGTACTGACCCTCCGACAATGCGGCACTCCCTCAGTACTGACCCTCCGACAGTGCGGCACTCCCTCAGTACTGACCCTCTGACAATGCGGCGCTCCCTCAGTACTGACCCTCCGACAATGCGGCACTCCCTCAGAACTGACCCTCCGACAGTGCGGCGGTCCCTCAGTACTGACCCTCTGACAATGCGGCGCTCCCTCAGTACTGACCCTCCGACAATGCGGCACTCCCTCAGTACTGACCCTCCGACAGTGCGGCACTCCCTCAGTACTGACCCTCTGACAATGCGGCGCTCCCTCAGTACTGACCCTCCGACAATGCGGCACTCCCTCAGAACTGACCCTCCGACAATGCGGCACTCCCTCAGTACTGACCCTCCGACAATGCGGCACTCCCTCAGTACTGACCCTCCGACAATGCGGCACTCCCTCAGTACTGACCCTCCGACAGTGCGGCACTCCCTCAGTACTGACCCTCCGACAATGCGGCACTCCCTCAGTACTGACCCTCCGACAGTGCGGCGCTCCCTCAGTACTGACCCTCCGACAGTGCGGCGCTCCCTCAGTACTGACCCTCCGACAGTGCGGCGCTCCCTCAGTACTGACCCTCCGACAATGCGGCACTCCCTCAGTACTGACCCTCCGACAGTGCGGCACTCCCTCAGTACTGACCCTCCGACAATGCGGCGCTCCCTCAGTACTGACCCTCCGACAGTGCGGCACTCCCTCAGAACTGACCCTCTGACAGTGCAGCGCTCCCTCAGTACTGACCCTCCGACAGTGCAGCACTCCCTCAATACTGACCCTCTGTCAGTGACCGCTCCCTCAGTACTAACCGTCCGACAGTGAGCGCTCCCTCAGTACTGACCCTCCGACAGTGAGCGCTCCCTCAGTACTGACCCTCCGACAGTGCGGCGCTCCCTCAGTACTGACCCTCCGACAGTGCGGGGCTCCCTCAGTACTGACCCTCCGACAGTGCGGCAATCCCTCAGTACTGACCCTCTGACAGTGCGGCACTCCCTCAGTACTGACCCTCCGACAATGCGGCGCTCCCTCAGAACTGACCCTCCGACAGTGTGGCGCTCCCTCAGTACTGACCCTCCGACAATGCGGCGCTCCCTCAGTACTGACCCTCCGACAATGCGGCACTCCCTCAGTACTGACCCTCTGACAGTGCGGCAATCCCTCAGTACTGACCCTCTGACAGTGCGGCACTCCCTCAGTACTGACCCTCCGACAATGCGGCGCTCCCTCAGAACTGACCCTCCGACAGTGCGGCGCTCCCTCAGTACTGACCCTCCGACAATGCGGCACTCCCTCAGTACTGACCCTCCGACAGTGCGGCGCTCCCTCAGTACTGACCCTCCGACAATGCGGCACTCCCTCAGTACTGACCCTCCGACAGTGCGGCGCTCCCCCAGTACTGACCCTCCGACAATGCGGCACTCCCTCAGTACTGACCCTCCGACAGTGCGGCACTCCCTCAGTACTGACCCTCTGACAATGCGGCGCTCCCTCAGTACTGACCCTCCGACAATGCGGCACTCCCTCAGAACTGACCCTCCGACAGTGCGGCGGTCCCTCAGTACTGACCCTCTGACAATGCGGCGCTCCCTCAGTACTGACCCTCCGACAATGCGGCACTCCCTCAGTACTGACCCTCCGACAGTGCGGCACTCCCTCAGTACTGACCCTCTGACAATGCGGCGCTCCCTCAGTACTGACCCTCCGACAATGCGGCACTCCCTCAGAACTGACCCTCCGACAATGCGGCACTCCCTCAGTACTGACCCTCCGACAATGCGGCACTCCCTCAGTACTGACCCTCCGACAATGCGGCACTCCCTCAGTACTGACCCTCCGACAGTGCGGCACTCCCTCAGTACTGACCCTCCGACAATGCGGCACTCCCTCAGTACTGACCCTCCGACAGTGCGGCGCTCCCTCAGTACTGACCCTCCGACAGTGCGGCGCTCCCTCAGTACTGACCCTCCGACAGTGCGGCGCTCCCTCAGTACTGACCCTCCGACAATGCGGCACTCCCTCAGTACTGACCCTCCGACAGTGCGGCACTCCCTCAGTACTGACCCTCCGACAATGCGGCGCTCCCTCAGTACTGACCCTCCGACAGTGCGGCACTCCCTCAGAACTGACCCTCTGACAGTGCAGCGCTCCCTCAGTACTGACCCTCCGACAGTGCGGCACTCCCTCAGAACTGACCCTCTGACAGTGCAGCGCTCCCTCAGTACTGACCCTCCGACAGTGCGGCACTCCCTCAGAACTGACCCTCTGACAATGCGGCGCTCCCTCAGTACTGACCCTCCGACAGTGCGGCACTCCCTCAGAACTGACCCTCTGACAGTGCAGCGCTCCCTCAGTACTGACCCTCCGACAGTGCGGCACTCCCTCAGAACTGACCCTCTGACAGTGCAGCGCTCCCTCAGTACTGACCCTCCGACAGTGCGGCGCTTTCTCAGTACTGACCCTCCGACAATGCGGCGCTCCCTCAGTACTGACCCTCCGACAGTGCGGCACTCCCTCAGTACTGACCCTCTGACAGTGCGGCTCTCCCTCAGTACTGACCCTCCGACAGTGCGGCACTCCCTCAGAACTGACCCTCTGACAGTACGGCACTCCCTCAGTAATGACCCTCCGTCGGTGCGGCGCTCCCTCAGTACTGACCCTCCTACAGTGCGGCGCTCCCTCAGTACTGACCCTCCGACAGTGCTGCGCTCCCTCAGTACTGACCCTCCGACAGTGCGGCGCTCCCTCAGTACTGACCCTCCGACAGTACGGCACTCCCTCAGTACTGACCCTCTGACAGTACGGCACTCCCTCAGTACTGGCACTGGGGGAGTGTCAGGCCTGTATTATGGGGCTTGAACTCATGATCTAATAGAAATCTCTTGCCTGCTGTGGAGTCGCTCACCTCCTCGATGAGAGGTCCTTGTCGCTCTGACCCCCATCGTGACAACTCCTGTTTTGTCTCCAAGGGGCAAGTATCCTGATTTTGCGGAATTGGCTGGCTGGAGGCGTCTGTAAATGCCTCAAGAGGTTGGACGGGAAAACGGTCATCATCACTGGAGCCAACAGCGGGATCGGCAGAGAGACTGTGCGGGATATGGCGCAAAGAGGTGAGGGCGCTGTCAACACCCACCCACCCCCTGGGGGGATGGTACATCCCACTCACTGCCTAACCCCCCCCCCCCACTCCCATTGGGAATGGGAGATTCCACTCACTGGCTATCCCACCCCCACCCCTATTAGGAAATGGTACATCCCACTCACTGGCTAACCCCACCGCCCTCCAGAGAATGGAACATCCCACTTACTGCCTAACCCCCCCACCTCCATTGGGGAATGGTAGATTCCACTCACTGGTTGCACCCCCCCTCACCCACCCCTATTAGGGAATGGTACATCCCAGTCACTGGCTAACCCCCCCCCCCCAACACCCCCACCCACCTCCAGCGAATAGTACATCCCACTCACTGCCTCACCCCCCACCTCCATTGGGGAATGGCAGATTCCACTCACCGGTTACACCCCCTCGCCCACCCCTATTGGGGAATGGTACATCCCACTCACTGGCTAACCCGCCCCCCGCACCGAGTGGAGTCATCGAGTCAAAACAGCACAGAAAGAGGCCATTTGACCCATCTTTGCCAAGAGAAATGGTTTGGCCCACTCATTGGCAAGGTATATACCCCCGAAACTGCCCCCCCCCCAGAGACAGGCAGTGTGCCCGACTCACCCATCCCCTTCTCAGACACCTACCCTCCACTGACGGACTGCCCCTTCCCTTTACCCCTCCCCTGCTTGTGCCCCCTCCAGGTGCCCGGGTGATCATGGCGTGCAGGGACCTGCAGAAGAGTGAGCTGGTGGCGGAGCAGCTCAGGGAATCCATTTGCAACGACAACATCGTGGTCTACAGACTGGATCTGGCCTCCCTTGACTCTATCCACTGCTTCGCCAAGGAGATCATGGAGAACGAGGTGCGCGTAGACATACTCATCAACAACGCAGGTGGGGGCAGCAGGCCTGAGGGAGGGGGCGATGGGGGAAGCATTTTGGGGTAAAGGTTTTGGTGTGGAGTGGGGGTAAGGCAGGTAAGGGTTTGAATTGGGGGTAAGGGTTTGGGTTTGGGGGTAAGGGTTTGAATTGGGGGTAAGGGTTTGGGTTTGGGGGTAAGGGTTTGAATTGGGGGTAAGGGTTTGGGTTTGGGGGTAAGGGTTGGAATTGGGGGTAAGGCTTTGGTTTTGGGGTAAGGGTTTGAATTGGGGGTAAGGGTTTGGGTTTCGGGGTAAGGGTTGGAATTGGGGGTTAGTATTAGAATTAGAATATTACAGCGCAGTACAGGCCCTTCGGCCCTCGATGTTGTGCCGACCTGTGAAACCATCTGACCTACACTATTCCATTTTCATCCATATGTCTATCCAATGACCACTTAAATGCCCTTAAAGTTGGCGAGTCTACTACTGTTGCAGGCAGGGCGTTCCACGCCCCTACTACTCTCTGAGTAAAGAAACTACCTCTGACATCTGTCCTATATCTATCACCCCTCAACTTAAAGCTATGGCCCCTCGTGTTTGCCATCACCATCCGAGGAAAAAGACTCTCACTATCTACCCTGTCTAACCCTCTGATTATCTTATATGTCTCTATTAAGTCACCTCTCCTCCTCCTTCTCTCCAACGAAAACAACCTCAAGTCCCTCAGCCTTTCCTCGTAAGACCTTCCCTCCATACCAGGCAACATCCTAGTAAATCTCCTCTGCACCCTTTCCATAGCTTCCACATCCTTCCTATAATGCGGTGACCAGAACTGCACGCAATACTCCAGGTGCGGTCTCACCAGAGTTTTGTACAGCTGCAGCATGACCTCGTGGCTCCGAAACTCGATCCCCCAACTAATAAAAGCTAACACACCATATGCCTTCTTAACAGCCCTATTAACCTGGGTAGCAACCTTCAGGGATTTATTTACCTGGACACCAAGATCTCTCTGCTCATCTACACTACCAAGAATCTTCCCATTAGCCCAATACTCTGCATTCCTGTTACTCCTTCCAAAGTGAATCACCTCACACTTTTCCGCATTAAACTCCATTTGCCATCTCTCAGCCCAGCTCTGCAGCCTATCTATGTCCCTCTGTACCCTACAACATCCTTCGGCACTATCCACAACTCCACCGACCTTCGTGTCATCCGCAAATTTACTAACCCACCCTTCTACACCCTCTTCCAGGTCATTTATAAAAATGACAAACAGCAGTGGCCCCAAAACAGATCCTTGCGGTACACCACTAGTAACTAAACTCCAGGATGAACATTTGCCATCAACCACCACCCTCTGTCTTCTTTCAGCTAGCCAATTTCTGATCCAAAGCTCTAAATCACCTTCAACCCCATACTTCCATATTTTCTGCAATAGCCTACCGTGGGGAACCTTATCAAACGCCTTACTGAAATCCATATACACCACATCCACTGCTTTACCCTCATCCACCTGTTTGGTCACCTTCTCGAAAAACTCAATAAGGTTTGTGAGGCACGACCTACCCTTCACAAAACCGTGCTGACTATCGCAAATGAACTTATTCTTTTCAAGATGATTATAAATCCTGTCTCTTATAACCTTTTCCAACATTTTACCCACAACCGAAGTAAGGCTCACAGGTCTATAATTACCAGGGCTGTCTCTACTCCCCTTCTTGAACAAGGGGACAACATTTGCTATCCTCCAGTCTTCCGGCACTATTCCTGTCGACAATGACGACATAAAGATCAAGGACAAAGGCTCTGCAATCTCCTCCCTGGCTTCCCAGAGAATCCTAGGATAAATCCCATCTGGCCCAGGGGACTTATCTATTTTCACACTTTCCAAAATTGCTAACACCTCCTCCTTGTGAACCTCAATCCCATCTAGCCTAGTAGTCTGTATCTCAGTATTCTCCTCGACAACATTTTCTTTCTCTACTGTAAATACTGACGCAAAATATTCATTTAACACTTCCCCTATCTCCTCTGATTCCACACACAACTTCCCACTACTATCCTTGATTGGCCCTAATCTAACTCTAGTCATTCTTTTATTCCTGATATACCTATAGAAAGCCTTAGGGTTTTCCCTGATCCTATCCGCCAATGACTTCTCATGTCCTCTCCTTGCTCTTCTTAGCTCTCCCTTTACATCCTTCCTGGCTAGCTTGTAACTCTCAAGCGCCCTAACTGAGCCTTCACGTCTCATCCTAACATAAGCCTTCTTCTTCCTCTTGACAAGCGCTTCAACTTCTTTAGTAAACCACGGCTCCCTTGCTCGACAACTTCCTCCCTGCCTGACAGGTACATACTTATCAAGGACACGCAGTAGCTGCTCCTTGAATAAGCTCCACATTTCGTTTGTTCCCATCCCCTGCAGTTTCCTTCCCCATCCTACGCATCCTAAATCTTGCCTAATCGCATCATAATTTCCTTTCCCCCAGTTATAATTCTTGCCCTGCGGTATATACCTGTCCCTGCCCATCGCTAAGGTAAACCTAACCGAATTGTGATCACTATCACCAAAGTGCTCACCTGCATCTAAATCTAACACCTGGCCGGGGTCATTACTCAGTACCAAATCCAATGTGGCATCGCCCCTGGTTGGCCTGTCCACATACTGTGTCAGAAAACCCTCCTGCACACACTGGACAAAAACAGACCCATCTAAAGTACTCGAACTATAGTATTTCCAGCCAATATTTGGAAAGTTAAAGTCCCCCATAACAACTACCCTGTTACTCTCGCCCCTGTCGAGATTCATCTTCGCTACCCTTTCCTCTACATCTCTGGAACTATTCGGAGGTCTATAGAAGACTCCCAACATCTGACTCATCTCAGCACAGCTCCGCATCCTGTCAATGTCCCGTTGCAACCTGCAACAGCCCTCCACACTATCCACAGCTCCAGCAACCTTTGTGTCATCGGCAAACTTGCTAACCCAGCCTTCCACTTCCTCATCCAAGTCATTTATAAAAATCACAAAGAGCAGAGGTCCCAGAACAGATCCTTGTGGAACACCACCGGTCACCGAGCTCCAGGCTGAATACTTTCCATCTACCACCACCCTCTGTCTTCTAAGGGCCAGTCAATTCTGTATCCAGACAGCCAAATTTCCCTGTATCTCATGCCTCCTTACTTTCTGAATGAGCCTGCCATGGGGAACCTTATCAAACGCCTTGCTAAAATCCATATACACCACATCCACTGCTCTTCCTTCATCAATGTGTTTTGTCACATCTTCAAAGAATTCAATAAGGCTTGTGAGGCATGACATGCCCCTCACAAAGTGTTTGGTTTTGGGTGTTTGGTTTTGGGGGTAAGGGATTGGTTTTGGGGGTAAGGGTTTGGTTTGGGGGTTAGGGCTTGAAATTGGGGGGAAGGGTTGGTTTGGGGTAAAGGTTGGAATTGGGGTAAGTGTTTAGTTTTGGGGTAAGGGTTGGAATTGGGGGTAAGCTTTGGTCTTGCGGGTAAAGGTTGGAATTGGGGGTAAGGGTTTAGTTTTGGGGGTAAGGGTTGGAATTGGGGTAAGGGTTTAGTTTTGGGGTAAGGGTTTGGTTTGGGGCAAGGGTTGGAATTGGGGGTAAGCATAGGTCTTGGGGTTAAGAGTTTGATTTTAGGGGAAAAGTTTGGTTTGGGATAAGGGCTTGAAATTGGGGGTTGGTTTTGTGGGTAAGGGTTGGAATTGGGGGTAAGCATTGGTTTTGTGGGGTAAGGTTGGAATTGGGGGTAAGGGTTTGATTTTGAGGGTTAAGGTTGGAATTGGGGGTAAGGGTTTGGTTTGGGGGATAAGGGTTTGGTTTTGAGGGTTAAGGTTGGAATTGGGGTAAGGGTTTGGTTTTGGGGCAAGGGTTGGAATTGGGGGTAAGTGTTGGTTTTGGGGTTACGAGTTTGATTTTAGGGGTAAAAGTTTGGTTTGGGATAAGGGCTTGAAATTGGGGGTTAGGGTTTGATTTTGGGGGCATGGATTTTTTTGGGGAGCAGGGTTTGAATTTGGGGGTAAAGGCTTGATTTTGGGGGCAAGGGTTTGGTTTTGGGGTAGGGGTTGGAATTGGGGGTAAGGGTTTGGTTTTGAGTGTTAAGGTTGGAATTGGGAGTAAGCTTTGGTTTTGGGGTTAAGAGTTTGATTTTAGGGGAAGAGTTTGGTTTGGGATAAGGGCTTGAAATTGGGGGTAAGGGTTGGTTTTAGGGTAAGGGCTTGATTTTGGGGGTAAGGATTTATTTTGGGGGCAAGGGTTTGATTTTAGGGGGTAAGGGTGTGGTTTTGGGGCTAAGGGTGTGGTTTTGGGGGTAAGGGAGTGTTTTGGGGTAAGGGAGTGTTTTGGGGGTAAGGGTGTGGTTTTTGGGGGGTAACGGTGTGTTTTGGGGGTAATGGTGTGTTTTGGGGTAATGGTGTGTTTTGGGGGGTAAGGGTGTGTTTTTGGGGGTAAGGGTGTGGTTTTGGGGGTAAAGGTGTGGTTTTGGGGTAAGGGTGTGTTTTTGGGGGTAAGGGTGTGTTTTTGGTGTAAAGGTGTGTTTTTGGTGTAAAGGTGTGCTTTTGGGGTACGGGTGTGGTTTTGGGGGTAAGGGTGTGGTTTTGGAGTACGGGTGTGGTTTTGAGGTAAAGGTGTGTTTTGGGGGTAAAGGTGTGTTTTGGGGGTAAGGGTGTGTTTTTGGGGGTAAGGGTGTGTTTTGGGGGTAAAGGTGTGGTTTTGGGGGTAAAGGTGTGGTTTTGGGGGTCAGGGTGTGGTTTTGGGGTAAAGGTGTAGTTTTGGGGTAAGGGTGTGTTTTGGGGGGTAAATGTGTGTTTTTGGGGTAAGGGTGTGGTTTTGGGGGTAAAGGTGTGTTTTTGGGGGTAAAGGTGTGGTTTTGGGGTCAGGGTGTGGTTTTGGGGGCAAGGGTGTGGTTTTGGGGGTAAAGGTGTGTTTTGGGGGTAAAGGTGTGTTTTTGGGGTCAGGGTGTGGTTTTGGGGGTAAGGGTGTGGTTTTGGGGGTAAAGGTGTGTTTTGGGGGTAAAGGTGTTGTTTTGGGGTAAGGCTGTGGTTTTGGGGTAAAGGTGTGTTTTGGGGGTAAAGGTGTTGTTTTGGGGTAAGGTTGTGGTTTTGGGGTAAAGGTGTGTTTTGGAGGTAAAGGTGTTGTTTTGGGGTAAGGCTGTGGTTTGGGGGTAAAGGTGTGGTTTTGGGGGTAAAGGTGTGTTTTTGGGGTCAGGGTGTGGTTTTGGGGTAAGGTTGTGGTTTTGGGGTAAAGGTGTGTTTTTGGGGTAAAGGTGTTGTTTTAGGGTAAGGCTGTGGTTTTGGGGTAAAGGTGTGGTTTTGGGGGTAAAGGTGTGTTTTTGGGGTCAGGGTGTGGTTTTGGGGTAAGGTAGTGGTTTTGGGGTAAAGGTGTGTTTTTGGGGTAAAGGTGTTGTTTTAGGGTAAGGCTGTGGTTTTGGGGTAAAGGTGTGGTTTTGGGGATAAAGGTGTGTTTTTGGGGTAAAGGTGTGTTTTTGGGATAAGGTTGTGGTTTTGGGGGGTACAGGAGTGGTTTTGGGGGTAAAGGTGTGTTTTGGGGGATAAAGGTGTGTTTTTGGGGTAAGGCTGTGGTTTTGGGGTAAGGCTGTGGTTTTGGGGGGTATGGGAGTGGTTTTGGGGGTAAAGGTGTGTTTTTAGGGGAAGGCTGTGGTTTTGGGGGGTACGGGAGTGGTTTTGGGGGTAAAGGTGTGTTTATGGGGTACGGCTGTGATTTTGGAGGTAAAGGTGTGTTTTTGGAGGGTAAAGGTGTGTTTTTGGGGTAAGGCTGTGGTTTTGGGGGGTAAGGGAGTGGTTTTGGGGGATAGGGATGTGGGTATCTCAATGTAGTTCGGATGTAAGGCAGGGGAAGACCTTCCCCCACCACCTCAACGAGGCAACATGGCAAGACTGTTAGTTCAGCCGGTGCTCTTCGACCGAGTGTTGCATCGCGGGTAACAGCAGTTGCCCAGATCTTGCCCGCCTGAGGGAATCCGTGGGGCCGCGATCTGAAACAAGCGAGAAAGGCGTTGACCATAATCCACCTGCCTTCCCCTCACCACCCTCCCCCCTCCTCACCCCCACCCCCCCCTCCGCCCCCAACAACCCCCACTGTGGGGCGGCAGGAGGAACAGAGACAGCTACCTCGAGTGTGGCGACCTCAACCGGGCCTGGTGTCATCTGTGAGCCCCTTGCCCCCTTCCCGAGCGCCGTCACCTCAACAAAAACAGTTGTCCGTGTCCTTACCGCCCTGCTGTCTGTGGGATCTTGCTGTGCGCAGGTCGGCTGCTGAGCTTCCTACATAACAACAGTGACCACACTTCAGAATAGAAACCCCTCCAGGGGGTGTGAGGCGCCTTCGGGGGGTCCGGAGGTGAAAACCTCTGGTCAACGCCTTGGTTTCTCTGCCTCTCGCGGGTTACATCTTCTCTCCTTTCACCTCTTCCCCGCTCCCCCTCTCTCTCCTTTTATCGTCCTGCAGGGGCTCCCATCGGACCGAGAGAGGTGACCGAGGACGGTTTCGAGTTGCAAATAGGCGTCAACCACTTTGGCCACTTCCTGCTGACCATCCTCCTCCTGGACCTCCTCAAGGGCAGTGCGCCCAGTCGAATCATTAATGTGTCAAGCCGGGCTCACAGAATCGGTCAGTCTAGTATCGGCCCACGCTGCGTTCCCCGGGGCGGAGCGGGGAGGAGCGGGGTGAAGGGGCGTTGGCATTGCCATGAGAGACCGTCTGGTCATCAAGGGGCCAGGTCAAACCAGGTTGCCTTGGCCAATAAGGAGCAGCCAATCTGGACTGACCCCTGGAACCAGGGCTGTTCAGGAATGCAGCTCTCTGGGAGAGACTCGGGACTGAGGGAAAGCGAGGGACCTGCGCCCCATAATCCAGGCCTCACACTCACCCAGTGGCAGTAGCGAGGGAGTGCCATACTGTCGGAGGGTCAGTACTGAAGGAGCGCCGCACTGTCGGAGGGTCAGTACTGAGGGAGCGCCGCAATGTCGGAGGGTCGGTACCGAGGGAGCGTAGCACTGTCGGAGGGTCAGTACTGAGGGAGCGCCGCACTGTCGGAGGGTCAGTACTGAGGGAGCGCCGCACTGTCGGAGGGTCAGTACCGAGGGAGCGCCGCAATGTCGGAGGGTCGGTACCGAGGGAGCGCCGCACTGTCGGAGGGTCAGTACCGAGGGAGCGTAGCACTGTCGGAGGGTCAGTACTGAGGGAGCGCCGCACTGTCGGAGGGTCAGTACCGAGGGAGCGCCGCACTGTCGGAGGGTCAGTACTGAGGGAACGCCGCACTGTCGGAGGGTCAGTACTGAGGGAGCGCCGCACTGTCGGAGGGTCAGTACTGAGGGAGCGCCGCACTGTCGGAGGGTCAGTACCGAGGGAGCGCCGCACTGTCGGAGGGTCAGTACCGAGGGAGCGCCGCAATGTCGGAGGGTCGGTACCGAGGGAGCGCCGCACTGTCGGAGGGTCAGTACCGAGGGAGCGTAGCACTGTCGGAGGGTCAGTACTGAGGGAGCGCCGCACTGTCGGAGGGTCAGTACCGAGGGAGCGCCGCACTGTCGGAGGGTCAGTACTGAGGGAGCGCAGCACTGTCGGAGGGTCAGTACTGAGGGAGGGCCACACTGTCGGAGGGTCAGTACTGAGGGAGCGCAGCACTGTCGGAGGGTCAGTACTGAGGGAGTGCTGCACTGTCGGAGGGTCAGTACTGAGGGAGCGCCGCACTGTCGGAGGGTCAGTACTGAGGGAGCGCCGCACTGTCGGAGGGTCAGTACTGAGGGAGCGCAGCACTGTCGGAGGGTCTGTACTGAGGGAGCGCCGTACTGTCGGAGGGTCAGTACTGAGGGAGCGCCGCACTGTCGGAGGGTCAGTACTGAGGGAGCGCAGCACTGTCAGAGGGTCAGGACTGAGGGAGCGCCGCACTGTCGGAGGGTCAGTACTGAGGGAGCGCCGCAATGTCGGAGGGTCAGGACTGAGGGAGCACCGCGCTGTCGAAGGGTCAGTACTCAGGGAGCGCCGCACTGTCGGAGGGTCAGTACTGAGGGAGCACCGCACTTTCGGAGGTTCAGTGCCGAGGGAGTGCCGTACTGTCGGAGGGTCAGAACTGAGGGAGAGCCGCACTGTCGGAGGGTCAGTACTGAGGGAGAGCCGCACTGTCGGAGGGTCAGTACCGAGGGAGTGCCGTACTGTCGGAGGGTCAGTACTGAGGGAGTGCCGTACTGTCGGAGGGTCAGTACTGAGGGAGAGCCGCACTGTCGGAGGGTCAGTACTGAGAGAGCGCCGCACTGTCGGAGGGTCAGTACTGAGGGAGCACCGCACTTTCGGAGGTTCAGTACCGAGGGAGTGCCGTACTGTCGGAGGGTCAGTACTGAGGGAGAGCCGCACTGTCGGAGGGTCAGTACTGAGGGAGTGCCACACTGTCGGAGGGTCAGTACTGAGGGAGTGCCGTACTGTCGGAGGGTCAGTACTGAGGGAGAGCCGCACTGTCGGAGGGGCAGTACCGAGGGAGTGCCGTACTGTCGGAGGGTCAGTATTGAGGGAGTGCCGTACTGTCGGAGGGTCAGTACTGAGGGAGAGCCGCACTGTCGGAGGGTCAGTACTGAGGGAGTGCCGCACTGTCGGAGGGTCAGTACTAAGGGAGTGCCGTACTGTCGGAGGGTCAGTACTGAGGGAGAGCCGCACTGTCGGAGGGTCAGTACCGAGGGAGTGCCGTACTGTCGGAGGGTCAGTACTGAGGGAGTGCCGTACTGTCGGAGGGTCAGTACTGAGAGAGCGCCGCACTGTCGGAGGGTCAGTACTGAGGGAGAGCCGCACTGTCGGAGGGTCAGTACTGAGGGAGAGCCGCACTGTCGGAGGGTCAGTACTGAGAGAGCGCCGCACTGTCGGAGGGTCAGTACTGAGGGAGCACCGCATTTTCGGAGGTTCAGTACCGAGGGAGTGCCGTACTGTCGGAGGGTCAGTACTGAGGGTGAGCCGCACTGTCGGAGGGTCAGTACTGAGGGAGTGCCGCACTGTCGGAGGGTCAGTACTGAGGGAGTGCCGTACTGTCGGAGGGTCAGTACTGAGAGAGCGCCGCACTGTCGGAGGGTCAGTACTGAGGGAGAGCCGCACTGTCGGAGGGTCAGTACTGAGGGAGAGCCGCACTGTCGGAGGGTCAGTACTGAGAGAGCGCCGCACTGTCAGAGGGTCAGTACTGAGGGAGAGCCGCACTGTCGGAGGGTCAGTACTGAGGGAGAGCCGCACTGTCGGAGGGTCAGTACTGAGGGAGCACCGCACTTTCGGAGGTTCTGTACCGAGGGAGTGCCGTACTGTCAGAGGGTCAGTACTGAGGGAGTGCCGCACTGTCGGAGGGTCAGTACTGAGGGTGAGCCGCACTGTCGGAGGGTCAGTACTGAGGGAGTGCCGCACTGTCGGAGGGTCAGTACTGAGGGAGTGCCGTACTGTCGGAGGGTCAGTACTGAGAGAGCGCCGCACTGTCGGAGGGTCAGTACTGAGGGAGAGCCGCACTGTCGGAGGGTCAGTACTGAGGGAGAGCCGCACTGTCGGAGGGTCAGTACTGAGAGAGCGCCGCACTGTCAGAGGGTCAGTACTGAGGGAGAGCCGCACTGTCAGAGGGTCAGTACTGAGGGAGTGCCGCACTGTCGGAGGGTCAGTACTGAGGGTGAGCCGCACTGTCGGAGGGTCAGTACTGAGGGAGTGCCGCACTGTCGGAGGGTCAGTACTGAGGGAGTGCCGTACTGTCGGAGGGTCAGTACTGAGAGAGCGCCGCACTGTCGGAGGGTCAGTACTGAGGGAGAGCCGCACTGTCGGAGGGTCAGTACTGAGGGAGAGCCGCACTGTCGGAGGGTCAGTACTGAGAGAGCGCCGCACTGTCAGAGGGTCAGTACTGAGGGAGAGCCGCACTGTCGGAGGGTCAGTACTGAGGGAGAGCCGCACTGTCGGAGGGTCAGTACTGAGGGAGCACCGCACTTTCGGAGGTTCTGTACCGAGGGAGTGCCGTACTGTCGGAGGGTCAGTACTGAGGGAGAGCCGCACTGTCAGAGGGTCAGTACTGAGGGAGTGCCGCACTGTCGGAGGGTCAGTACTGAGGGAGCGCCGCACTGTCGGAGGGTCAGTACTGAGGGAGCACCGCACTTTAGGAGGTTCAGTGCCGAGGGAGTGCCGTACTGTCGGAGGGTCAGAACTGAGGGAGAGCCGCACTGTCGGAGGGTCAGTACTGAGGGAGAGCCGCACTGTCGGAGGGTCAGTACCGAGGGAGTGCCGTACTGTCGGAGGGTCAGTACTGAGGGAGTGCCGTACTGTCGGAGGGTCAGTACTGAGGGAGAGCCGCACTGTCGGAGGGTCAGTACTGAGAGAGCGCCGCACTTTCGGAGGTTCAGTACCGAGGGAGTGCCGTACTGTCGGAGGGTCAGTACTGAGGGAGAGCCGCACTGTCGGAGGGTCAGTACTGAGGGAGTGCCACACTGTCGGAGGGTCAGTACTGAGGGAGTGCCGTACTGTCGGAGGGTCAGTACTGAGGGAGAGCCGCACTGTCGGAGGGGCAGTACCGAGGGAGTGCCGTACTGTCGGAGGGTCAGTATTGAGGGAGTGCCGTACTGTCGGAGGGTCAGTACTGAGGGAGAGCCGCACTGTCAGAGGGTCAGTACTGAGGGAGTGCCGCACTGTCGGAGGGTCAGTACTAAGGGAGTGCCGTACTGTCGGAGGGTCAGTACTGAGGGAGAGCCGCACTGTCGGTGGGTCAGTACCGAGGGAGTGCCGTACTGTCGGAGGGTCAGTACTGAGGGAGTGCCGTACTGTCGGAGGGTCAGTACTGAGAGAGCGCCGCACTGTCGGAGGGTCAGTACTGAGGGAGAGCCACACTGTCGGAGGGTCAGTACTGAGGGAGAGCCGCACTGTCGGAGGGTCAGTACTGAGAGAGCGCCGCACTGTCGGAGGGTCAGTACTGAGGGAGCGCCGCAATGTCGGAGGGTCAGTACTGAGGGAGCACCGCGCTGTCGAAGGGTCAGTACTCAGGGAGCGCCGCACTGTCGGAGGGTCAGTACTGAGGGAGCGCCGCACTGTCGGAGGGTCAGTACTGAGGGAGTGCCGCAATGTCAGAGGGTCAGTACTGAGGGAGCACCGCGCTGTCGAAGGGTCAGTACTCAGGGAGCGCCGCACTGTCGGAGGGTCAGTACTGAGGGAGTGCCGCACTGTCGGAGGGTCAGTACTGAGGGAGCACCGCACTTTCGGAGGTTCAGTGCCGAGGGAGTGCCGTACTGTCGGAGGGTCAGAACTGAGGGAGAGCCGCACTGGCGGAGGGTCAGTACTGAGGGAGAGCCGCACTGTCGGAGGGTCAGTACCGAGGGAGTGCCGTACTGTCGGAGGGTCAGTACTGAGGGAGTGCCGTACTGTCGGAGGGTCAGTACTGAGGGAGAGCCGCACTGTCGGAGGGTCAGTACTGAGAGAGCGCCGCACTGTCGGAGGGTCAGTACTGAGGGAGCACCGCACTTTCGGAGGTTCAGTACCGAGGGAGTGCCGTACTGTCGGAGGGTCAGTACTGAGGGAGAGCCGCACTGTCGGAGGGTCAGTACTGAGGGAGTGCCACACTGTCGGAGGGTCAGTACTGAGGGAGTGCCGTACTGTCGGAGGGTCAGTACTGAGGGAGAGCCGCACTGTCGGAGGGGCAGTACCGAGGGAGTGCCGTACTGTCGGAGGGTCAGTATTGAGGGAGTGCCGTACTGTCGGAGGGTCAGTACTGAGGGAGAGCCGCACTGTCGGAGGGTCAGTACTGAGGGAGTGCCGCACTGTCGGAGGGTCAGTACGAAGGGAGTGCCGTACTGTCGGAGGGTCAGTACTGAGGGAGAGCCGCACTGTCGGAGGGTCAGTACCGAGGGAGTGCCGTACTGTCGGAGGGTCAGTACTGAGGGAGTGCCGTACTGTCGGAGGGTCAGTACTGAGAGAGCGCCGCACTGTCGGAGGGTCAGTACTGAGGGAGAGCCGCACTGTCGGAGAGTCAGTACTGAGGGAGAGCCGCACTGTCGGAGGGTCAGTACTGAGAGAGCGCCGCACTGTCGGAGGGTCAGTACTGAGGGAGCACCGCATTTTCGGAGGTTCAGTACCGAGGGAGTGCCGTACTGTCGGAGGGTCAG
This sequence comes from Heterodontus francisci, assembly GCF_036365525.1. Taxonomy (NCBI): domain Eukaryota; kingdom Metazoa; phylum Chordata; class Chondrichthyes; order Heterodontiformes; family Heterodontidae; genus Heterodontus; species Heterodontus francisci. The sequence continues at coordinate 10,844,409 of NC_090419.1, forward strand.
TACTGAGGGAGAGCCGCACTTTCGGAGGGTCAGTACTGAGGGAGTGCCGCACTGTCGGAGGGTCAGTACTGAGGGAGTGCCGTACTGTCGGAGGGTCAGTACTGAGAGAGCGCCGCACTGTCGGAGGGTCAGTACTGAGGGAGAGCCGCACTGTCGGAGGGTCAGTACTGAGGGAGAGCCGCACTGTCGGAGGGTCAGTACTGAGAGAGCGCCGCACTGTCAGAGGGTCAGTACTGAGGGAGAGCCGCACTGTCGGAGGGTCAGTACTGAGGGAGAGCCGCACTGTCGGAGGGTCAGTACTGAGGGAGCACCGCACTTTCGGAGGTTCTGTACCGAGGGAGTGCCGTACTGTCGGAGGGTCAGTACTGAGGGAGAGCCGCACTGTCAGAGGGTCAGTACTGAGGGAGTGCCGCACTGTCGGAGGGTCAGTACTGAGGGAGCGCCGCACTGTCGGAGGGTCAGTACTGAGGGAGCACCGCACTTTCGGAGGTTCAGTGCCGAGGGAGTGCCGTACTGTCGGAGGGTCAGAACTGAGGGAGAGCCGCACTGTCGGAGGGTCAGTACTGAGGGAGAGCCGCACTGTCGGAGGGTCAGTACCGAGTGAGTGCCGTACTGTCGGAGGGTCAGTACTGAGGGAGTGCCGTACTGTCGGAGGGTCAGTACTGAGGGAGAGCCGCACTGTCGGAGGGTCAGTACTGAGAGAGCGCCGCACTGTCGGAGGGTCAGTACTGAGGGAGCACCGCACTTTCGGAGGTTCAGTACCGAGGGAGTGCCGTACTGTCGGAGGGTCAGTACTGAGGGAGAGCCGCACTGTCGGAGGGTCAGTACTGAGGGAGTGCCACACTGTCGGAGGGTCAGTACTGAGGGAGTGCCGTACTGTCGGAGGGTCAGTACTGAGGGAGAGCCGCACTGTCGGAGGGGCAGTACCGAGGGAGTGCCGTACTGTCGGAGGGTCAGTATTGAGGGAGTGCCGTACTGTCGGAGGGTCAGTACTGAGGGAGAGCCGCACTGTCGGAGGGTCAGTACTGAGGGAGTGCCGCACTGTCGGAGGGTCAGTACTAAGGGAGTGCCGTACTGTCGGAGGGTCAGTACTGAGGGAGAGCCGCACTGTCGGAGGGTCAGTACCGAGGGAGTGCCGTACTGTCGGAGGGTCAGTACTGAGGGAGTGCCGTACTGTCGGAGGGTCAGTACTGAGAGAGCGCCGCACTGTCGGAGGGTCAGTACTGAGGGAGAGCCGCACTGTCGGAGGGTCAGTACTGAGGGAGAGCCGCACTGTCGGAGGGTCAGTACTGAGAGAGCGCCGCACTGTCGGAGGGTCAGTACTGAGGGAGCACCGCACTTTCGGAGGTTCAGTACCGAGGGAGTGCCGTACTGTCGGAGGGTCAGTACTGAGGGAGAGCCGCACTGTCGGAGGGTCAGTACTGAGGGAGTGCCGCACTGTCGGAGGGTCAGTACTGAGGGAGTGCCGTACTGTCGGAGGGTCAGAACTGAGGGAGAGCCGCACTGTCGGAGGGTCAGTACTGAGGGAGAGCCGCACTGTCGGAGGGTCAGTACCGAGGGAGTGCCGTACTGTCGGAGGGTCAGTACTGAGGGAGTGCCGTACTGTCGGAGGGTCAGTACTGAGGGAGAGCCGCACTGTCGGAGGGTCAGTACTGAGAGAGCGCCGCACTGTCGGAGGGTCAGTACTGAGGGAGCACCGCACTTTCGGAGGTTCAGTACCGAGGGAGTGCCGTACTGTCGGAGGGTCAGTACTGAGGGAGAGCCGCACTGTCGGAGGGTCAGTACTGAGGGAGTGCCGCACTGTCGGAGGGTCAGTACTGAGGGAGTGCCGTACTGTCGAGGGTCAGTACTGAGGGAGAGCCGCACTGTCGGAGGGGCAGTTCCGAGGGAGTGCCGTACTGTCGGAGGGTCAGTACTGAGGGAGAGCCGCACTGTCGGAGGGTCAGTACTGAGGGAGAGCCGCACTGTCGGAGGGTCAGTACTGAGGGAGAGCCGCACTGTCGGAGGGTCAGTACTGAGGGAGAGCCGCACTGTCGGAGGGTCAGTACTGAGAGAGCGCCGCACTGTCGGAGGGTCAGTACTGAGGGAGCACCGCACTTTCGGAGGTTCAGTACTGAGGGAGTGTCGTACTGTCGGAGGGTCAGTACTGAGGGAGAGCCGCACTGTCGGAGGGTCAGTACTGAGGGAGTGCCGCACTGTCGGAGGGTCAGTACTGAGGGAGTGCCGCACTGTCGGAGGGTCAGTACTGAGGGAGAGCCGCACTGTCGGAGGGTCAGTACCGAGGGACTGCCACACTGTCGGAGGGTCAGTACTGAGGGAGAGCCGCACTGTCGGAGGGTCAGTAATGAGGGAGATCGGCTCTGTTGGAGGGTCAGTACCGAGGGACTGCCACACTGTCGGAGGGTCAGTACTGAGGGAGTGCCGCACTGTTGGAGGGTCAGTACTGAGGGAGAGCCGCACTGTCGGAGGGTCAGTACTGAGGGAGCGCCGCACTGTCGGAGGGTCAGTACTGAGGGAGTGCCGCACTGTCGGAGGGTCAGTACTGAGGGAGTGCCGCACTGTCGGAGGGTCAGTACTGAGGGAGTGCCGCACTGTCGGAGGGTCAATACTGAGGGAGCGCCGCTCTGTCGGAGGATCAGTACTGAGGGAGAGCCGCACTTTCGGAGGTTCAGTACCGAGGGAGTGTCGTACTGTCGGAGGGTCAGTACTGAGGTAGAGCCGCACTTTCGGAGGTTCAGTACCGAGGGAGTACCGTACTGTCGGAGGGTCAGTACTGAGGGAGAGCCGCACTGTCGGAGGGTCAGTACTGAGGGAGTGCCGCACTGTCGGAGGGTCAGTATTGAGGGAGCGCCGCACTGTCGGAGGGTCAGTACTGAGGGAGTGCCGCACTGTCGGAGGGTCAGTACTGAGGGAGTGCCGCACTGTCGGAGGGTCAGTACTGAGGGAGTGCCGCACTGTTGGAGGGGCTGTCTTTAGGATGAGGCTCCCATCTGCCCTCTCAGGTGGATGGAAAAGATCCCACGGTCACTCTTGGACGAAGAGCTGGGGGGCTTGGGTGTCGGTTGGGGTGGAGGGGGGTGGGGGGGGGAGTTCTGCCCAGTGTCCTGGGGCCGAAAGTTATCCCTCAACCAACATCATTAATGCGGGTGATCTGGGTCATTATCACATTGCTGTTTGTGGGATCTTGCTGTGCATAAATTGACTGCACCATCTGTACATTAAAACAGAGACCACACTTCAGAAAAAAACTCCTCCATTGACTGTGAGGTGCCTGAGGTGGGGAAAGGAGCTGGAGAGAGACGCGAATTCCCCCTTCCCTCCCTCCATCCCCTCCTTCCATCCCCTCCACACTCCTCAATGCCTCCCTCCCTCTGACCCCGACTTCCAACCTCCTCTAACACAGCCGCTTTTTGCCTCCCTGATCTCCACAGGTAAAATCCGTTTCAATGACATCAACATGAAGGAATGCTACGATCCGCTCGTCGCTTACTGTCAAAGCAAGTTAGCAAACATCCTCTTCACTCGAGAACTTGCTCGTCGAATGCAAGGTACCAGGGACAGTGTAGAGGGAGCTTTACTCTGTATCTAACCCCCGTACTGTACCTGTCCTGGGAGTGTTTGATGGGGGACAGTGTAGAGGGAGCTTTACTCTGTATCTAACCCCCGTACTGTACCTGTCCTGGGAGTGTTTGATGGGGGACAGTGTAGAGGGAGCTTTACTCTGTATCTAACCCCTGTACTGTACCTGTCCTGGGAGTGTTTGATGGGGACAGTGTCGAGGGAGTTTTACTCTGTATCTAACCCCCGTACTGTACCTGTCCTGGGAGTGTTTGATGAGGACAGTGTAGAGGGAGCTTTACTCTTTATCTAACCCCGGGCTGTACCTGTCCTGGGAGTGTTTGATGGGGACAGTGTAGAGGGAGCTTTACTCTGTATCTAACCCCCGTACTGTACCTGTCCTGGGGAGTGTTTGATGGGGACAGTGTAGAGGGAGTTTTACTCTTTATCTAACCCCGGGCTGTACCTGTCCTGGGAGTGTTTGATGGGGACAGTGTAGAGGGAGCTTTACTCTGTATCTAACCCCCGTACTGTACCTGTCCTGGGGAGTGTTTGATGGGGACAGTGTAGAGGGAGTTTTACTCTGTATCTAACCCCGTACTGTACCTGTCCTGGGAGTGTTTGATGGGGGACAGTGTAGAGGGAGTTTTACTCTGTATCTAACCCCCGTACTGTACCTGTCCTGGGAGTGTTTGATGGGGACAGTGTAGAGGGAGTTTTACTCTGTATCTAACCCCCCTACTGTACCTGTCCTGGGAGTGTTTGATGGGGACAGTGTAGAGGGAGTTTTACTCTGTATCTAACCCCCGTACTGTACCTGTCCTGGGGAGTGTTTGATGGGGACAGTGTAGAGGGAGTTTTACTCTGTATCTAACCCCCCTACTGTACCTGTCCTGGGAGTGTTTGATGGGGACAGTGTAGAGGGAGTTTTACTCTGTATCTAACCCCCGTACTGTACCTGTCCTGGGGAGTGTTTGATGGGGACAGTGTAGAGGGAGCTTTACTCTGTATCTAACCCCCCTACTGTACCTGTTCTGGGAGTGTTTGATGGGGACAGTGTAGAGGGAGTTTTACTCTGTATCTAACCCCCGTACTGTACCTGTCCTGGGAGTGTTTGATGAGGACAGTGTAGAGGGAGCTTTACTCTGTATCTAACCCCCCTACTGTACCTGTTCTGGGAGTGTTTGATGAGGACAGTGTAGAGGGAGCTTTACTCTGTATCTAACCCCCGTACTGTACCTGTCCTGGGAGTGTTTGATGAGGACAGTGTAGAGGGAGCTTTACTCTGTATCTAACCCCCCTACTGTACCTGTTCTGGGAGTGTTTGATGAGGACAGTGTAGAGGGAGCTTTACTCTGTATCTAACCCCCCTACTGTACCTGTTCTGGGAGTGTTTGATGAGGACAGTGTAGAGGGAGCTTTACTCTGTATCTAACCCCCCTACTGTACCTGTTCTGGGAGTGTTTGATGGGGGACAGTGTAGAGGGAGTTTTACTCTGTATCTAACCCCCGTACTGTACCTGTCCTGGGGAGTGTTTGATGGGGACAGTGTAGAGGGAGTTTTACTCTGTATCTAACCCCCCGTACTGTACCTGTTCTGGGAGTGTTTGATGGGGGACAGTGTAGAGGGAGTTTTACTCTGTATCTAACCCCCGTACTGTACCTGTGTAGTATTATTTGGAGAGTTGTGAATGTGTCGTTGTGTTATCAGTCAGTTAAACAGTCTCTCTGTTCCATGTGCCTCCAGGAACAGGTGTGACAGTTAATGCTGTGCACCCAGGTATTCTCTGGACAGCTATGACCCGCACGATGATGTGTAACCAGCCACTGTGGGTGCGTTTGCTTGTCGCTCCATTCTACATCTGCCTGAAGACCCCCAAGCAAGGGGCTCAGACCACCATTCACTGTGCCGTGGACCCAGAGCTGGAGACTGTCAGTGGGCAGTACTTCAGGTAAGGAAATCCTGTACTAAACGCTCTCCCCAACAGCAGCAACAGATACAGTGCAGAGATAGGATAACATTGAATATCTGATGGCCATTTTCCCTCCCAGCACTGGCTGTCTGTCTCTCTCTGTCTGTGTCTCTCTATCTCTGTATCTCTCTGTCTCTGTATCGCTATCTCTCTCTGTCTCTGTATCGCTATCTCTCTCTATCTCTCTCTGTCTGTGTCTCTCTATCTCTGTATCTCTATCTCTCTCTGTCTCTCTCTGTCTATCTCTCTATCTCTATCTCTCTCTGTCTCTCTCTGTCTGTGTCTCTCTATCTCTGTATCTCTATCTCTCTCTCTCTCTCTCTGTCTGTGTCTCTTTATCTCTGTATCTCTATCTCTCTCTGTCTCTCTCTGTCTGTATCTCTCTATCTCTGTATCGCTCTCTATCTCTGTCTCTCTCTGTCTGTGTCTCTCTATCTCTGTATCTCTATCTCTCTCTGTCTCTCTCTGTCTGTATCTCTCTATCCCTGTATCTCTATCTCTCTCTATCTCTCTCTGTCTGTGTCTCTCTATCTCTGTATCTCTATCTCTCTCTATCTCTCTCTGTCTGTGTCTCTCTATCTCTGTATCTCTATCTCTCTCTGTCTCTCTCTGTCTGTATCTCTCTATCTCTATCTCTCTCTATCTCTCTCTGTCTGTGTCTCTCTATCTCTGTATCTCTATCTCTCTCTGTCTCTCTCTGTCTATCTCTCTATCTCTATCTCTCTCTGTCTCTCTCTGTCTGTGTCTCTCTATCTCTGTATCTCTATCTCTCTCTCTCTCTCTCTGTCTGTGTCTCTTTATCTCTGTATCTCTATCTCTCTCTGTCTCTCTCTGTCTGTATCTCTCTATCTCTGTATCGCTCTCTATCTCTGTCTCTCTCTGTCTGTGTCTCTCTATCTCTGTATCTCTATCTCTCTCTGTCTCTCTCTGTCTGTATCTCTCTATCCCTGTATCTCTATCTCTCTCTATCTCTCTCTGTCTGTGTCTCTCTATCTCTGTATCTCTATCTCTCTCTATCTCTCTCTGTCTGTGTCTCTCTATCTCTGTATCTCTATCTCTCTCTGTCTCTCTCTGTCTGTATCTCTCTATCTCTGTATCGCTCTCTATCTCTGTCTCTCTCTGTCTGTATCTCTCTATCTCTGTATCTCTATCTCTCTCTGTCTCTCTCTGTCTGTATCTCTCTATCTCTGTATCGCACTCTATCTCTGTCTCTCTCTGTCTGTGTCTCTCTATCTCTGTATCTCTATCTCTCTCTGTCTCTCTCTGTCTGTATCTCTCTATCTCTGTATCGCTCTCTATCTCTGTCTCTCTCTGTCTGTATCTCTCTATCTCTGTATCTCTATCTCTCTCTGTCTCTCTCTGTCTGTATCTCTCTATCTCTGTATCGCTATCTCTCTCTATCTCTGTATCTCTATCTCTCTCTGTCTCTCTCTGTCTGTGTCTCTCTATCTCTGTATCGCTCTCTATCTCTGTATCTCTATCTCTCTCTATCTCTGTATCTCTATCTCTCTCTGTCTCTCTCTGTCTGTGTCTCTCTATCTCTGTATCTCTATCTCTCTCTGTCTCTCTCTGTCTGTGTCTCTCTATCTCTGTATCTCTATCTCTCTCTATCTCTGTATCTCTATCTCTCTCTGTCTCTCTCTGTCTGTGTCTCTCTATCTCTGTATCTCTATCTCTCTCTATCTCTGTATCTCTATCTCTCTCTGTCTCTCTCTGTCTGTGTCTCTCTATCTCTGTATCTCTCTCTATCTCTGTATCTCTATCTCTCTCTATCTCTGTATCTCTATCTCTCTCTATCTCTCTCTGTCTGTGTCTCTCTATCTCTGTATCTTTATCTCTCTCTGTCTGTGTCTCTCTATCTCTGTATCTCTATCTCTCTCTGTCTCTCTCTCTCTGTGTCTCTCTATCTCTGTATCTTTATCTCTCTCTGTCTGTGTCTCTCTATCTCTGTATCTCTATCTCTCTCTGTCTCTCTCTGTCTGTATCTCTCTATCTCTGTATCGCTATCTCTCTCTGTCTCTCTCTGTCTGTGTCTCTCTATCTCTGTATCTCTATCTCTCTCTGTCTCTCTCTGTCTGTATCTCTCTATCTCTGTATCGCTATCTATCTCTATCTCTCTCTGTCTGTATCTCTCTATCTTTGTATCGCTATCTCTCTCTGTCTCTCTCTGTCTGTATCTCTCTATCTTTGTATCGCTATCTCTCTCTATCTCTCTCTGTCTGTGTCTCTCTATCTCTGTATCTCTATCTCTCTCTGTCTCTCTCTGTCTGTGTCTCTCTATCTCTGTATCTCTATCTCTCTCTCTCTCTGTCTTTGTCTCTCTATCTCTGTATCGCTCTCTATCTCTGTCTCTCTCTGTCTGTATCTCTCTATCTCTGTATCTCTATCTCTCTCTGTCTCTCTCTGTCTGTGTCTCTCTATCTCTGTATCTCTATCTCTCTCTGTCTCTCTCTGTCTGTGTCTCTCTATCTCTGTATCGCTATCTATCTCTATCTCTCTCTGTCTGTGTCTCTCTATCTCTGTATCGCTATCTATCTCTCTCTCTCTCTCTGTCTGTATCTCTTTATCTCTGTATCTCTATCTCTCTCTCTCTCTGTCTGTGTCTCTCTATCTCTGTATCGCTCTCTATCTCTGTCTCTCTCTGTCTGTATCTCTCTATCTCTGTATCTCTATCTCTCTCTGTCTCTCTCTGTCTGTGTCTCTCTATCTCTGTATCTCTATCTCTCTCTGTCTCTCTCTGTCTGTGTCTCTCTATCTCTGTATCGCTATCTATCTCTATCTCTCTCTGTCTGTGTCTCTCTATCTCTGTATCGCTATCTATCTCTCTCTCTCTCTCTGTCTGTATCTCTTTATCTCTGTATCTCTATCTCTCTCTCTCTCTGTCTGTGTCTCTCTATCTCTGTATCGCTCTCTATCTCTGTCTCTCTCTGTCTGTATCTCTCTATCTCTGTATCTCTATCTCTCTCTGTCTCTCTCTGTCTGTGTCTCTCTATCTCTGTATCTCTATCTCTCTCTGTCTCTCTCTGTCTGTGTCTCTCTATCTCTGTATCGCTATCTATCTCTATCTCTCTCTGTCTGTGTCTCTCTATCTCTGTATCTCTATCTCTCTCTCTCTCTCTCTGTCTGTATCTCTTTATCTCTGTATCTCTATCTCTCTCTGTCTCTCTCTGTCTGTATCTCTCTATCTCTGTATCGCTATCTATCTCTATCTCTCTCTGTCTGTGTCTCTCTATCTCTGTATCTCTATCTCTCTCTATCTCTCTCTGTCTGTGTCTCTCTATCTCTGTATCTCTATCTCTCTCTGTCTCTCTCTGTCTGTATCTCTCTATCTCTGTATCGCTATCTATCTCTATCTCTCTCTGTCTGTGTCTCTCTATCTCTGTATCTCTATCTCTCTCTGTCTCTCTCTGTCTGTATCTCTCTATCTCTGTATCGCTATCTATCTCTATCTCTCTCTGTCTGTGTCTCTCTATCTCTGTATCTCTATCTCTCTCTATCTCTCTCTGTCTGTGTCTCTCTATCTCTGTATCTCTATCTCTCTCTGTCTCTCTCTGTCTGTATCTCTCTATCTCTGTATCGCTATCTATCTCTATCTCTCTCTGTCTGTGTCTCTCTATCTCTGTATCGCTATCTCTCTCTATCTCTCTCTGTCTCTGTATCTCCATCTCTCTCTATCTCTCTCTGTCTGTGTCTCTCTATCTCTGTATCTCTATCTCTCTCTATCTCTCTCTGTCTGTGTCTCTCTATCTCTGTATCTCTATCTCTCTCTATCTCTCTATGTCTGTATCTCTCTATCTCTGTATCTCTATCTCTCTATCTCTGTCTCTCTCTGTCTGTGTCTCTTTATCTCTGTATCTCTATCTCTCTCTGTCTCTCTCTGTCTGTGTCTCTCTATCTCTGTATCTCTATCTCTCTCTGTCTCTCTCTGTCTGTGTCTCTCTATCTCTGTATCTTTATCTCTCTATCTCTCTCTGTCTGTGTCTCTCTATCTCTGTATCTCTATCTCTCTCTGTCTCTCTCTGTCTGTGTCTCTCTATCTCTGTATCTTTATCTCTCTATCTCTCTCTGTCTGTGTCTCTCTATCTCTGTATCTCTATCTCTCTCTGTCTCTCTCTGTCTGTGTCTCTCTATCTCTGTATCGCTATCTATCTCTATCTCTCTCTGTCTCTCTCTGTCTGTGTCTCTCTATCTCTGTATCTCTATCTCTCTCTGTCTCTCTCTGTCTGTATCTCTCTATCTCTGTATCTCTATCTCTCTCTCTCTCTGTCTGTGTCTCTCTATCTCTGTATCTCTATCTCTCTCTATCTCTCTCTGTCTGTGTCTCTCTATCTCTGTATCTCTATCTCTCTCTGTCTCTCTCTGTCTGTATCTCTCTATCTCTGTATCTCTATCTCTCTCTCTCTCTGTCTGTATCTCTCTATCTCTGTATCTCTATCTCTCTCTGTCTCTCTCTGTCTGTGTCTCTCTATCTCTGTCTCTCTATCTCTCTCTGTCTCTCTCTGTCTGTGTCTCTCTATCTCTGTATCTCTATCTCTCTCTGTCTCTCTCTGTCTGTATCTCTCTATCTCTGTATCGCTATCTATCTCTATCTCTCTCTGTCTCTCTCTGTCTGTGTCTCTCTATCTCTGTATCTCTATCTCTCTCTGTCTCTGTCTGTGTCTCTCTATCTCTGTATCTCTATCTCTCTCTGTCTCTCTCTGTCTGTATCTCTCTATCTCTGTATCTCTATCTCTCTCTCTCTCTGTCTGTATCTCTCTATCTCTGTATCTCTATCTCTCTCTCTCTCTGTCTGTATCTCTCTATCTCTGTATCTCTATCTCTCTCTGTCTCTCTCTGTCTGTGTCTCTCTATCTCTGTATCTCTATCTCTCTCTGTCTCTCTCTGTCTGTATCTCTCTATCTCTGTATCTCTATCTCTCTCTCTCTCTGTCTGTGTCTCTCTATCTCTGTATCTCTATCTCTCTCTATCTCTCTCTGTCTGTATCTCTCTATCTCTGTATCTCTATCTCTCTCTGTCTCTCTCTGTCTGTATCTCTCTATCTCTGTATCGCTATCTATCTCTATCTCTCTCTGTCTGTATCTCTCTATCTCTGTATCTCTATCTCTCTCTCTCTCTCTCTGTCTGTGTCTCTCTATCTCTGTATCTCTATCTCTCTCTGTCTCTCTCTGTCTGTGTCTCTCTATCTCTGTATCTCTATCTCTCTCTCTCTCTCTCTGTCTGTGTCTCTGTATCTCTGTATCTCTATCTCTCTCTGTCTCTCTCTGTCTGTATCTCTCTATCTCTGTATCGCTCTCTATCTCTATCTCTCTCTGTCTGTGTCTCTCTATCTCTGTATCTCTATCTCTCTCTATCTCTCTCTGTCTGTGTCTCTCTATCTCTGTATCTCTATCTCTCTCTGTCTCTCTCTGTCTGTGTCTCTCTATCTCTGTATCTCTATCTCTCTCTGTCTCTCTCTGTCTGTATCTCTCTATCTCTGTATCGCTCTCTATCTCTATCTCTCTCTGTCTGTGTCTCTCTATCTCTGTATCTCTATCTCTCTCTATCTCTCTCTGTCTGTGTCTCTCTATCTCTGTATCTCTATCTCTCTCTGTCTCTCTCTGTCTGTATCTCTCTATCTCTGTATCGCTATCTATCTCTATCTCTCTCTGTCTCTCTCTGTCTGTGTCTCTCTATCTCTGTATCTCTATCTCTCTCTGTCTCTCTCTGTCTGTATCTCTCTATCTCTGTATCTCTATCTCTCTCTCTCTCTGTCTGTGTCTCTCTATCTCTGTCTCTCTCTGTCTGTGTCTCTCTATCTCTGTATCGCTATCTCTCTCTGTCTCTCTCTGTCTGTGTCTCTCTCTGTCTGTGTCTCTCTATCTATCTCTATCTCTCTCTGTCTGTATCTCTCTATCTCTGTATCTCTATCTCTCTCTATCTCTCTCTGTCTGTATCTCTCTATCTCTGTATCGCTATCTCTCTCTGTCTCTCTCTGTCTGTGTCTCTCTATCTCTGTATCTCTATCTATCTCTATCTCTCTCTGTCTGTGTCTCTCTATCTCTGTATCTCTATCTATCTCTGTCTCTCTCTGTCTGTGTCTCTCTATCTCTGTATCTCTATCTCTCTCTCTCTCTGTCTGTGTCTCTCTATCTCTGTCTCTCTCTGTCTGTGTCTCTCTATCTCTGTATCGCTATCTCTCTCTGTCTCTCTCTGTCTGTGTCTCTCTCTGTCTGTGTCTCTCTATCTATCTCTATCTCTCTCTGTCTGTATCTCTCTATCTCTGTATCTCTATCTCTCTCTATCTCTCTCTGTCTGTATCTCTCTATCTCTGTATCGCTATCTCTCTCTGTCTCTCTCTGTCTGTGTCTCTCTATCTCTGTATCTCTATCTATCTCTATCTCTCTCTGTCTGTGTCTCTCTATCTCTGTATCTCTATCTATCTCTGTCTCTCTCTGTCTGTGTCTCTCTATCTCTGTATCTCTATCTATCTCTATCTCTCTCTGTCTGTGTCTCTCTATCTCTGTATCTCTATCTATCTCTGTCTCTCTCTGTCTGTGTCTCTCTATCTCTGTATCTTTATCTCTCTCTGTCTCTCTCTGTCTGTGTCTCTCTATCTCTGTATCTCTATCTATCTCTATCTCTCTCTGTCTGTGTCTCTCTATCTCTGTATCTTTATCTCTCTCTGTCTCTCTCTGTCTGTGTCTCTCTATCTCTGTATCTCTATCTCTCTCTGTCTCTCTCTGTCTGTGTCTCTCTATCTCTGTATCTCTATCTCTATCTCTCTCTGTCTGTGTCTCTCTATCTCTGTATCTCTATCTCTCTCTGTCTCTCTCTGTCTGTGTCTCTCTATCTCTGTATCTCTATCTCTCTCTATCTCTCTCTGTCTGTGTCTCTCTATCTCTGTATCTCTATCTCTCTCTGTCTCTCTCTGTCTGTATCTCTCTATCTCTGTATCTCTATCTCTCTCTGTCTCTCTCTGTCTGTGTCTCTCTATCTCTGTATCTCTATCTCTCTCTGTCTGTATCTCTCTATCTCTGTATCGCTATCTATCTCTATCTCTCTCTGTCTGTATCTCTCTATCTCTGTATCTCTATCTCTCTCTATCTCTCTCTGTCTGTATCTCTCTATCTCTGTATCTCTATCTATCTCTATCTCTCTCTGTCTGTGTCTCTCTATCTCTGTATCTCTATCTATCTCTGTCTCTCTCTGTCTGTGTCTCTCTATCTCTGTATCTTTATCTCTCTCTGTCTCTCTCTGTCTGTGTCTCTCTATCTCTGTATCTCTATCTATCTCTATCTCTCTCTGTCTGTGTCTCTCTATCTCTGTATCTTTATCTCTCTCTGTCTCTCTCTGTCTGTGTCTCTCTATCTCTGTATCTCTATCTCTCTCTGTCTCTCTCTGTCTGTGTCTCTCTATCTCTGTATCTCTATCTCTATCTCTCTCTGTCTGTGTCTCTCTATCTCTGTATCTCTATCTCTCTCTGTCTCTCTCTGTCTGTGTCTCTCTATCTCTGTATCTCTATCTCTCTCTATCTCTCTCTGTCTGTGTCTCTCTATCTCTGTATCTCTATCTCTCTCTGTCTCTCTCTGTCTGTATCTCTCTATCTCTGTATCTCTATCTCTCTCTGTCTCTCTCTGTCTGTGTCTCTCTATCTCTGTATCTCTATCTCTCTCTGTCTGTATCTCTCTATCTCTGTATCGCTATCTATCTCTATCTCTCTCTGTCTGTATCTCTCTATCTCTGTATCTCTATCTCTCTCTATCTCTCTCTGTCTGTATCTCTCTATCTCTGTATCTCTATCTCTCTCTGTCTCTCTCTGTCTGTATCTCTCTATCTCTGTATCTTTATCTCTCTATCTCTGTATCTCTATCTCTCTCTGTCTCTCTCTGTCTGTATCTCTCTATCTTTGTATCGCTATCTATCTCTATCTCTCTCTGTCTGTATCTCTCTATCTCTGTATCTTTATCTCTCTATCTCTGTATCTCTATCTCTCTCTGTCTCTCTCTGTCTGTATCTCTCTATCTTTGTATCGCTATCTATCTCTATCTCTCTCTGTCTGTGTCTCTCTATCTCTGTATCTTTATCTCTCTCTGTCTCTGTCTGTATCTCTCTATCTCTGTATCGCTATCTATCTCTATCTCTCTCTGTCTGTATCTCTCTATCTCTGTATCTTTATCTCTCTATCTCTCTCTGTCTGTGTCTCTCTATCTCTCTATCTCTATCTCTCTCTGTCTCTCTCTGTCTGTGTCTCTCTATCTCTGTATCGCTATCTCTCTCTGTCTCTCTCTGTCTGTATCTCTCTATCTCTGTATCGCTATCTCTCTCTCTCTCTCTCTGTCTGTATCTCTCTATCTCTGTATCTCTATCTCACTCTGTCTCTCTCTGTCTGTGTCTCTCTATCTCTGTATCGCTATCTCTCTCTGTCTCTCTCTGTCTGTGTCTCTCTATCTCTGTATCTCTATCTCTCTCTGTCTCTCTCTGTCTGTATCTCTCTATCTCTGTATCTCTATCTCACTCTGTCTCTCTCTGTCTGTGTCTCTCTATCTCTGTATCTCTATCTCTCTCTGTCTCTCTCTGTCTGTGTCTCTCTATCTTTGTATCGCTATCTCTCTCTGTCTCTCTCTGTCTGTATCTCTCTATCTTTGTATCGCTATCTCTCTCTGTCTCTCTCTGTCTGTGTCTCTCTATCTCTGTATCGCTATCTATCTCTATCTCTCTCTGTCTCTCTCTGTCTGTATCTCTCTATCTTTGTATCGCTATCTATCTCTATCTCTCTCTATCTCTCTCTGTCTGTATCTCTCTATCTCTGTATCTCTATCTCTCTCTGTCTGTGTCTCTCTATCTCTGTATCTCTATCTCTCTCTGTCTCTCTCTGTCTGTATCTCTCTATCTCTGTATCGCTCTCTATCTCTGTCTCTCTCTGTCTGTATCTCTCTATCTCTGTATCGCTCTCTATCTCTGTCTCTCTCTATCTGTATCTCTCTATCTCTGTATCGCTATCTCTCTCTATCTCTCTCTGTCTGTGTCTCTCTATCTCTGTATCGCTATCTATCTCTGTCTCTCTCTGTCTGTATCTCTCTATCTCTGTATCGCTATCTATCTCTATCTCTCTCTCTCTCTGTCTCTCTATCTCTGTATCTTTATCTCTCTCTGTCTGTGTCTCTCTATCTCTGTATCTCTATCTCTCTATCTCTGTATCTCTATCTCTCTCTGTCTCTCTCTGTGTCTCTCTATCTCTGTATCTTTATCTCTATCTGTATCTCTCTATCTCTGTATCGCTATCTATCTCTATCTCTCTCTCTCTGTGTCTCTCTATCTCTGTATCTTTATCTCTCTCTGTCTGTGTCTCTCTATCTCTGTATCTCTATCTCTCTCTGTCTCTCTCTGTCTGTGTCTCTCTATCTCTGTATCTTTATCTCTCTATCTCTGTATCTCTATCTCTCTCTGTCTCTCTCTGTCTATCTCTCTATCTCTGTATCTCTATCTCTCTCTGTCTCTCTCTGTGTCTCTCTATCTCTGTATCTTTATCTCTCTCTGTCTGTATCTCTCTATCTCTGTATCTCTATCTCTCTCTGTATGTATCTCACTATCTCTATCTCTCTGTGTCTCTCTCTGTCTGTGTCTCTCTATCTCTGTATCTTTATCTCTCTCTCTCTCTCTGTATGTATCTCTCTATCTCTATCTCTCTCTGTCTCTCTCTGTATCGCTATCTCTGTCTGTCTCTCTCTATCTCTGTATCTCTATCTCTCTCTGTCTTTCTCTGTCTCTGTCTCTAGCTCTCTCCCTCAGTCTGTCTCTTCTCTCTCTCTCTTTCTCTCTCACTCTCTCTCTCTATCTATCTGTCTCTCTCTGTCTCTTTCTCTATCTCTCTCCCTCTGTCTCATCTCTCCGTTTCTCTCTCTCTCACTCTCTGTCGCTCTCTCTATCTCTCTCTCTGTCTCTTTCTCTATCTCTCTCCCTCTGTCTCATCTCTCTGTTTCTCTCTCTCTCACTCTCTGTCGCTCTCTCTATCTCTCTCTCTGTCTCTTTCTCTATCTCTCTCCCTCTGTCTCATCTCTCTGTTTCTCTCTCTCTCACTCTCTGTCGCTCTCTCTATCTCTCTCTCTGTCTCTTTCTCTATCTCTATCTCTCTCACTCTGTCTCTGTCTATCTTGCAGCTCTCTCTCTCTCTCTCTCTATCTCTCTCTGTCTCTTTCTCTATCTCTCTCCCTCTGTCTGTCTCTTCTCTCTGTCTCTCTCTCACTCACTCTCCTCACTCTCTCATTTTTCATCTCCCTCTTTCTTTTTCTGCGAATCTATTGGATGTATTAGTGACCATCCTACATTGCTGAGGCCCTCATTTCGGTCTCTTTCGCCCACTCCCACCACCAGCTACACATGAGAGTGAAAACATTCGCTCTATATCTACCCCATCGAGATCATTCTCCACATTCTCAAGGCCTCACTTCTTTTCCTGCTCCCTATGAACACCCCCCCTCTCCCTCTTGCTGATTTGCAGTGACTGTGAGGTGTCAGAGGTCGCCTACTATGCCCAGGATGAGTGTACGGCCAAGTCGCTGTGGGACCTGAGTTTCGAGATGGTCCGCCTGGAGAGCTCCCACTGCACCATCAACGACAGCCTCTACTGGTCCATGTCGCACTTGATCCGGGCCACAAACACCAAGAAAAGCCGTACTTGTGTTTACTGAGCTAATGTGTGTGTTATTACAGATAGAGTAAATGACGGACAGCTATATCCAGTCTGGTGATGTCGCTTGTCAATTTCTGTCTGCTTTCCACCGGGATGAAACACAGCCATGGCCCCATTCCCTGCTGAAAACAGCCTGATCCACTCCACATTTTATATCTCACCCTCAATGTCCTGTCCAGTCCAGAGCATACCACTCCACCTTTTACATCAAACCTTTGTCCAGTCCAATCTACTCCACCTTTTATATCTGACCCTTAATGTCCAGTCTAATCCATTCCACGTTCTTGATCTGACCCTCAATGTCCAGTCTAATCCACTCCACATTTTCGATCTGACCCTCAATGTCCAGTCCAATCCACCCCACGTTTTGTAGCTGACCCTCAATGTCCAGTCTAATCCACTCCACGTTTTATATTTGACCCTCAATGTCCAGTCTAATCCACTCCACGTTTTATAGCTGACCCTCAATGTCCAGTCTAATCCACTCCATGTTTTACATCTGACCCTCAATGTCCAATCCACTCCACTCCACGTTTTATATTTGACCCTCAATGTCCAGTCTAATCCACTCCACGTTTTATATTTGACCCTCAATGTCCAGTCTAATCCACTCCACGTTTATATCTGACCCTCAATGTCCAGTCCACTCTACTCCACCTTTTATATCTGACCCTCAATGTCCAGTCTAATCCACTCCATGTTTTACATCTGACCCTCAATGTCCAATCCACTCCACTCCACGTTTTATATCTGACCCTCAATGTCCAGTCTAATCCACTCCATGTTTTACATCTGACCCTCAATGTCCAATCCACTCCACTCCATGTTTTATATCCGACCCTCAATGTCCAGTCTAATCCACCCCACGTTTTATAGCTGACCCTCAATGTCCAATCCACTCCACTCCACGTTTTATAGCTGACCCTCAATGTCCAGTCTAATCCACTCCACGTTTTATAGCTGACCCTCAATGTCCAGTCTAATCCATTCCACATTTTAGATCTGACCCTCAATGTCCACTCCATTCCATCAATGATGAGAATCTCTACAAAACATGGACTGGATCAGTAAACAGCATCGAGTCAGTCTCTGTCCTCGACTCGCAAGCAGAATATTGCAGACTCGAGCCCCTACTCCAGTGATTAAAACTCAACATCCAAACCTGACCCTCCCCTCGGTGTCGGTACTGAGGGAGTGCTGCACTGTCGGAGGGTCAGTACCGAGGGAGTGCTGCACTGTCGGAGGGTCAGTACCGAGGGAGCGCCGCACTGTCGGAGGGTCAGTACCGAGGGAGTGCTGCACTGTCTGAGGGTCAGTGCCGAGGGAGTGCTGCACTGTCGGAGGGTCAGTACCGAGGGAGTGCTGCACTGTCTGAGGGTCAGTGCCGAGGGAGTGCTGCACTGTCGGAGGGTCAGTACCGAGGGAGTGCTGCACTGTCGGAGGGTCAGTACCGAGGGAGTGCTGCACTGTCGGAGGGTCAGTACTGAGGGAGTGCTGCACTGTCGGAGGGTCAGTACCGAGGGAGCGCCGCACTGTCGGAGGGTCAGTACCGAGGGAGCGCCGCACTGTCGGAGGGTCAGTACTGAGGGAGCGCTGCACTGTCGGAGGGTCAGTACCGAGGGAGCGCCGCACTGTCGGCGGGTCAGTACCGAGGGAGCGCCGCACTGTCGGAGGGTCAGTACCGAGGGAGCGCCGCACTGTCGGAGGGTCAGTACTGAGGGAGCGCCGCACTGTCGGCGGGTCAGTACCGAGGGAGCGCCGCACTGTCGGAGGGTCAGTACTGAGGGAGAGCCGCACTGTTGGAGGGTCAGTACTGAGGGAGAGCCGTACTGTTGGAGAGGCCGTCTTTCAGGATGAGACGTTAAACCCGAGGCCCCCGTCTGCCCTCTCGGGTGGATGTAAAAGATCCCACGGCCACTACTGGGAGAAGAGCCGGGTGAAGCGGGAGGCCAGGGAGTTCTCCCCAGTGTCATGGATGAAGATTCCTCCTGGGTCTGTCCTGTCGCTGCCGTTTGTGAGATCTTGCTGTGTAACAGCAGTAAGTGAAGCTCCTCAGCAACTGTTGTATCACTGGTCACTGGGAGGAGTTTCTGAATCATGACTGGGTCACATTGACGAGGTGAGGGTTTCGGACTAACCGTCGATGCTGTGCTTTGGCTGTCTGCAGGGAGCATTTCATTATCATTATCGGGAAACCGGTAAAAACCGACATCCTTCAGAACATGAGAAACAGGAGCAGGGTGAGGCCATTCGGCCCCTTGATCCTGCACCCTGTAAAATCACAGCAAGACAACTTGACCTATATCGCCCAAGGTCTTTATAATCGTCTTCCGAATTGCACAAAACTTTCAGTGGTTCTGGTACCAGGACACCCAGGTCCCAAGGAATTCCCAGTCCCTCACCATTCAACAAAGAAGACATTCTGATTTATTCATCGTTCCTAACATTTGTCACACGTTACCTTGCAATGGCAATCAAAAAAAAAAGTCAGTGAAATCCCTTTCTGAAATGTATTAAATAGATTTTAACAGTGATACAGTAACATGACAATTTTCAGCCCCGTGAACACACAGGGTCCCGAATACAAAAATAAACCGTTGTTTGAATACTTTTTCATAAGTTAGATCGATAAAATTAAATAGTCGGCAAGCTCAACGTCCATAAAGAAATAAATAAAAGGAGGTCTTTGCACCCCCTCGGATATTCGGTTCAAGATCATTTCTGGAAGGCAATTGGGATTCGTGTCAGCAGTCGTCTCGCTTTGCGACACAGTTTAAGTGTTCATTCAACAGCAGAAAGATGGTCGTAGCTACGATGTCCTTTGCAGGAACCTGCGATGAGGAAAGAGAGCGGGTGAGTAGCGTCACTCTTAGCAACAACTTGCATTGCTACAGTTCCTTTAACATGACCGGCCACTTCACAGGAGCAAGCTCAAACGAAATTCAACACTGACAACACCCCGGGCAGATTTAGGGGGACGGGCGACCAAAGGTTCAGTCAAAGAGGTCGGTTTTTAAGCAGCGTCTTAAAGGAGGAGAGAGAGAGGCGGAGAGGTTTAGGGAGGGAATTCCAGAGCTTAGGGCCCCAGGCAGCTGAAGGCACGGCCGCCAATGGTGGAGCGATGGGAATCGGGGGATGGTCAAGAGGCCGGAATTGGAGGAGGGCAGAGATCTCGGAGGGTTTGTAGGGACTGGAGGAGGTTACAGAGATAGGGAGGGTTGTAGGGACTGGAGGAGGTTACAGAGATAGGGAGGGTTGTAGGGACTGGAGGAGGTTACAGTGATAGGGAGGGTTGTAGGGGCTGGAGGTGGTTACAGAAATAGGGAGGGTTGTAGGGACTGGAGGAGGTTACAGAGACAGGGAGGGTTGTAGGGACTGGAGGAGGTTACAGAGATAGGGAGGGTTGGAGGGACTGGAGGAGGTTACAGAAATAGGGAGGGATGTAGGGACTGGAGGAGGTTACAGAGATAGGGAGGGTTGTAGGGACTGGAGGAGGTTACAGAGATAGGGAGGGTTGGAGGGACTGGAGGAGGTTACAGAGATGGGGAGGGTTGTAGGGACTGGAGGAGGTTACAGAAATAGGGAGGGTTGTAGGGGCTGGAGGAGGTTACAGAGATAGGGAGGGTTGTAGGGGCTGGAGGAGGTTACAGAGATAGGGAGGGTTGTAGGGACTGGAGGAGGTTACAGAGATAGGGAGGGTTGTAGGGACTGGAGGAGGTTACAGAGATAGGGAGGGTTGTAGGGACTGGAGGAGGTTACAGTGATGGGGAGGGAGGTGAAGGCCATGGAGTGATTTGAACAAAAGCACTCAAGAATCGCACCCAGAGGAAATGGGGAAGGGGTATATTCAAAGGGAGAGGTGGGATTGGGCTGAGCACAGACGAGGAAGCTAGTGGGAGTCTCTCTACTCCGTCAGATCTCCGCAATCCACCATCGTGGGTCCAGAATGAAGAGGATTTTAATCCTCACCCAGGGAACAATTTCCCCATCCCGGCCCCGATTGCGAGAGACAGTCTCCATGGCAACCTGCCCCATACACTGGTCAGTGACTGACTCTTAGAGACGTCCCTGCAAACAAAGGATTCAGCATCTTGAGCGGGGTTACATACAGAGTAAAGCTCCCTCTACACTGTCCCCATCAAACACTCCCAGGACAGGTACAGCACTGGGGTTAGATACAGAGTAAAGCTCCCTCTACACTGTCCCCATCAAACACTCCCAGGACAGGTACAGCACTGGGGTTAGATACAGAGTAAAGCTCCCTCTACACTGTCCCCATCAAACACTCCCAGGACAGGTACAGTACGGGGGTTAGATACAGAGTAAAGCACCCTCTACACTGTCCCCATCAAACACTCCCAGGACAGGTACAGTACGGGGGTTAGATACAGAGTAAAGCTCCCTCTACACTGTCCCCCATCAAACACTCCCAGGACAGGTACAGTACGGGGGTTAGATACAGAGTAAAGCTCCCTCTACACTGTCCCCATCAAACACTCCCAGGACAGGGACAGTACGGGGGTTAAATACAGAGTAAAGCTCCCTCTACACTGTCCCCCATCAAACACTCCCAGGACAGGTACAGTACGGGGGTTAGATACAGAGTAAAGCTCCCTCTACACTGTCCCCATCAAACACTCCCCAGGACAGGTACAGTACGGGGGTTAGATACAGAGTAAAGCTCCCTCTACACTGTCCCCATCAAACACTCCCAGGACAGGTACAGTACGGGGGTTAGATACAGAGTAAAGCTCCCTCTACACTGTCCCCATCAAACACTCCCCAGGACAGGTACAGTACGGGGGTTAGATACAGAGTAAAGCTCCCTCTACACTGTCCCCATCAAACACTCCCCAGGACAGGTACAGTACGGGGGTTAGATACAGAGTGAAGCTCCCTCTACACTGTCCCCCATCAAACACTCCCAGGACAGGTACAGTACGGGGGTTAGATACAGAGTGAAGCTCCCTCTACACTGTCCCCATCAAACACTCCCAGGACAGGTACAGTACGGGGGTTAGATACAGAGTAAAGCTCCCTCTACACTGTCCCCATCAAACACTCCCAGGACAGGTACAGTACGGGGGTTAGATACAGAGTAAAGCTCCCTCTACACTGTCCCCATCAAACACTCCCAGGACAGGTACAGTACGGGGGTTAGATACAGAGTAAAGCTCCCTCTACACTGTCCCCATCAAACACTCCCAGGACAGGTACAGTACGGGGGTTAAATACAGAGTAAAGCTCCCTCTACACTGTCCCCATCAAACACTCCCCAGGACAGGTACAGTACGGGGGTTAAATACGGAGTAAAGCTCCCTCTACACTGTCCCCCATCAAACACTCCCAGGACAGGGACAGTACGGGGGGTTAGATACAGAGTAAAGCTCCCTCTACACTGTAACTCTGATCACTTTTGACTTTTCCAGTTTTGAACCCAGGTCCCAGAGATGTTTTCCCAGAGTTTTCCCACTGTCCCGCTCTGTCTCCTGATTAATCCAGTTAATATTTCAGACTTACTGATTTTCCAGCACGGTCAAGATTCCGTAGGAATTTGCTGAGTTGCTTGGAATATTTTGTTTTGTCCCTCAGTGTGTCTGGAATCTATAAAATATAATTAAACCTTTCAATGAAGCAGCAAAACAGAGTGAGAAAGTGAACGAGTGAGAGAGACCGAGAGGGAGAGAGAGAGAGACTGAGAAATAGAGAGTGAGAGAAAGAGAGCGAGGCAGAGAGAGAGACACAGAGTGAGAGAGAGAGACACAGAGAGAGAGACTGAGAGACAGAGAGAGAGAGAGAGTGGGAAAGTGAGAGAGAGAGACACAGAGTGAGACAGAGAGAGAGAGTGGGAAAGAGAGAGACACAGAGAGAGAGACTGAGAAACAGAGAGAGAGAGAGAGAGGCAGAGAAATAGAGAGTGAGAGAAAGAGAGCGAGGCAGAGAGAGAGACAGAGAGTGAGAGAGAGACACAGAGAGAGAGAGACTGAGAGACAGAGAGAGAGAGAGAGAGTGGGAAAGTGAGAGAGAGAGACACAGAGAGAGACAGAGAGAGTGGGAAAGTGAGAGAGAGACACAGAGAGAGACAGAGAGAGAGAGTGGGAAAGAGAGAGACAGAGAGAGAGAGACAGAGAGTGAGAGAGAGACAGAGAAACAGAGAGTGAGAGAAAGAGAGCGAGGCAGAGAGAGAGACAGAGAGTGAGAGAGAGACAGAGAGAGAGAGTGGGAAAGAGAGAGACACAGAGAGAGAGACTGAGAAACAGGGAGAGAGACAGAGAAATAGAGAGTGAGAGAAAGAGAGCGAGGCAGAGAGAGAGACACAGAGTGAGAGAGAGAGACACAGAGAGAGAGACTGAGAGACAGAGACAGAGAGAGAGAGTGGGAAAGTGAGAGAGAGAGACAGAGAGAGAGAGTGGGAAAGAGAGAGACACAGAGAGAGAGACTGAGAAACAGAGAGAGAGAGAGAGAGAGACAGAGAAATAGAGAGTGAGAGAAAGAGAGCGAGGCAGAGAGAGAGACAGAGAGTGAGAGAGAGAGACACAGAGAGAGAGACTGAGAGACAGAGAGAGAGAGAGAGTGGGAAAGTGAGAGAGAGAGACACAGAGAGAGGGACTGAGATGGGGAGAGAGGGAGAGAATGACAGAGAGAGAGAGATAGAGAAAGAGACTGAGAGGGAGTAATATAAATCTATCTCCACGTTCACTGCCTTTCATTCAGAAATCTCTCTCACACACACACAATTTTATCAATGAGCTGATCTGCTGCCCCCTGGTGTCTGACACGTGGAGCAGCTCCAGATCCAGTGTCCAGATTCTCGAACCCGCCCCCCCCGGTACTTACACATCTGGACAGGTTCCTCCTCATCTGGTGCAGGATTTGCAGGACGTCCCGTGTCAGGTCTCTTGTTCTGGGCTCATCCCATTCCTCCAGTTCCTGGATCATCCGGATGAAGAGGTCAAACTCGGCCTCCACGAGGAGAAGCCTCTCGGGAACCTGAATGAAAGGGAGGCAGGAGTTGAACGTGAGACGCGGAGGCCAGGCACCGCCCCGCGAGGGACCCAAAATTTGCCCCTGGCCCATTCACAAAAACACACGGACGCTTCGGGTTGACGTAAAGGAGATGTTGCGAGATGCACTGGTCACATGATCAGCAATTACTCTCTAGCTGACCTCTCTACTCAGATATTTCTAAAAGCAATTACTCTCTAGATGACCATTTATAGTAGGATATTTCAAAAAGCGATTACTCTCCAGCTGACCTCTACATTCCTATATCTTTAAAAAGCAATTACACTCTAGCTGACCTCTGTACACAGGTCATTGCCGAGAGCAATTAGCCTCCAACTGACCTCTTTATTCAAGATATTCCTCACAGCAATTATTCTCCAGCTGACCTCTCTACCCAAGCTGTGATCAGTCCGACCGTGCTCGAGATCCCGTGGTCCCGCCATGCGGTTTCTGCGGGCAATCCGAAGGTCTGATGTCACTGTTTCCAGGACTACGCCAGGCCCTTCCCCCTCCCCGGCTGAGCCTTCCACGTCAGAGGGCTGTGAAGGGGTCACCAGCTGAGGGTGTGGGGGAGGGGGTATTCCCTCCCATTAACAGGGCTGATTCAATCCGATTGTGATCGGGGTTAAAGTCTCGCCCTCCCTCACCCACCACCGCCCCCCCTCCCACAGAGCGCAGACGCAGACGCAGACGCAGACGCAGGCTCACCTCCAGTCTCCTCAGCTGCACAGATGACACCAGGACTCGCCGGTGCCCAGACGTCAGACTCGACCCCTGTGGATTCAGACACTGCAGGTTAATCAAATGGGAGACAGCAACAACAACCAGGGCCTCGGCCACCCGCCCCCCAAAAAAAACACTTCCCAGAATGACCCCGAACGACCTCAGCATGACCCTTGACATCCCAGGCTGACCACCGACCCAGCGGTCCAATCCCCGGCAGCCCAGAGTGACCTTCGACCCTCAAATCGACGCCCATGACCCCAGGGCGATCTCTCAGCCGTACAGAGCAATCCTGTGACCCCCCCCACCCAGACCCTCCTCTGAACAGAGAAATAAAAACGACTTGAATTTATATAGCGCCTATAACGTAGTAACGCGTCCCCGCGGTCCTTCACAGGAGTGTAAGTCAGACAGAATTTCACCCCGAGCCCCATCGGGAGATATTAGGGACGGGCGACCAAAAGCTCGGTCAAAGAGGTCGGTTTTAAGCAGCGAGAGAGCGAGGGATTTGAAGCCGAGGGTGGAGTATTGCACGGGGGAGTGAGGACCGTCCCCCTCATTCCCACGCTCCCCTCCCCCTACCCTCCCCATCTCGCGGCCCCCCCATTGAAAGCAATCCGTGGGATCGAACCCCTCCGACTTACCAGATTTTGGTGCAGCTTCACAAAGGGCTGGATGGCGGACGGGGGGAGACGGCTGTAACGGGATATCTGGCACTCGGTCCGTCCCGATGACCTTTGCCCCCGGCCCCACCCCGGGGAGGGAGCCAGGCAGGCGACAACGATGAGGAAGGCGACGCACGAAGGGGTGACGGCCATGTTGTACCGTGTTGTGAAACTGAGGGGGCGGGGGGGGGGTAGTGGGGAGGGAGAGGGAAAGAGAGATTAAACAAACAACAGGTGAGGGTGCAGATCGATGAACTTAAAGAGGCAATACCGCGCCGTCCCACCGCCCATTCTCCCCACCTCGCGCCCCCTTTAAATCCCAGGCGGTCCCCACCACCACCTCTCCCGACGAGTCCGGATTCCCCCTGTTACCTGTGATCTCCAGGGACTGCTGATCCCGTTCTCCTCGGCTCGGCACTGTTCTCTAATCGACTCCATCCTCCTGCTCTTATAACCGGGCTCCGGAGAAAATTCCCGGGATGATGTGAAAGCTGGGCTTCCCGAGACTCAGAGATGTATGGAAAGTGAATTTGTAACCTGACAGCCAGGTGAATGAGTGTCAGACGTGGAGAGGGAGGGAAGGGGTGGAGAATGGGAGGAGCGTGGAGACTGGAGATTGAAAGTGAAAGGACAGTTTCCACCGGAATGTGCACAGGCAGGAGCACTGAAAACAAACTGAGGTTCAAACTCCCTCAACGACCCTCAAACCCTCGCCCCTCACTCTGATAGCCCTCATCCCCTCGTGATTCTATGCCTCACAGGAACAGGACGAGGCCATTCAGCCCCTCGAGCCTGTTACACAGGAACAGGACGAGGCCATTCAGCCCCTCTAGAGCCTGTTACACAGGAACAGGAAGTGGCCATTCAGCCCCTCGAGCCTGTTACACAGGAATAGGACGAGGCCATTCAGCCCCTCGTGTCCTGTTACACAGGAACAGGACGAGGCCATTCAGCCCCTTGACAAGAGCCACTTTCCTCCTGTGACTCCCACACACATAACCCCTGTTTACAAATTGTCCATGATTTTCCTCTCCCTTTCCTCAGCCCTCTCTCTAGGCCAGGCCATTCCTCACTGCTGCGTGCTAGGCCCCCAGACTTTCATTGACAGAACTCGCCCTTCCTATGGTCAACACCACGCCCCACCCCCACTCCCCATCTTCACTCATGCCCTCAGTTTCTCGCACCCCACAAACTCTCCGCGGACAACAGTTCAGCTCAGTCAGCCTCGCCTCACGACTCGGGGTCAGAAAGTGCTGTTTTCGAGACCCAACCCCAGAGACTTAAGGCCCATAATCCAGGCCGGACACGTTCCCGGTGTCAGTACTGAGGGAGTGCCACACTGTTGGAGGGTCAGTACTGAGGGAGCGCCGCATGGTCGGAGGGTCAGTACTGAGGGAGTGTTGCACTGTCGGAGGGTCAGTACTGAGGGAGCGCCGCATGGTCGGAGGGTCAGTACTGAGGGAGCGCCGCACGGTCGGAGGGTCAGTACTGAGGGAGTGCCACACTGTCAGAGGGTCAGTACTGAGAGAGTGCCGCACGGTCGGAGGGGCCGTCTTGCAGGATGAGACGTTAAACCCGAGGCCACCGTCTGCCCTCTCGGGAGGATGTGATAGATCCCACGGTCACTATTGGAAGGAGAGGGCAGGCGGAGTTCTCCCCAGTGTCCAGGGGCCCAATATGTATCCCTCAACCAACACCATTGTAAACACAGAAACGAAATTTACAGATACAGTCAGTAACACAGGGCGCTGTGGGGAGAGGGGTTACTGAGTGACAGAGTGAGGGAGCTGGATTAACATCAGTAGAGATACAGTCAGTAACACAGGGTGCTGGGAGGAGAGGGGTTACTGAGTGACAGTGTGAGGGAGCTGGATTAACATCAGTAGAGATACAGTCAGTAACACAGGGCGCTGGGAGGAGAGGGGTTACTGAGTGACAGTGTGAGGGAGCTGGATTAACATCAGTAGAGATACAGTCAGTAACACAGGGCCCTGGGAGAGAGGGGTTACTGAGTGACAGAGTGAGGGAGCTGGATTAACATCAGTAGAGATACAGTCAGTAACACAGGGCGCTGGGGGGAGAGGGGTTACTGAGTGACAGTGTGAGGGAGCTGGATTAACATCAGTAGAGATACAGTCAGTAACACAGGGCGCTGGGGGGAGAGGGGTTACTGAGTGACAGTGTGAGAGAGCTGGATTAACATCAGTAGAGATACAGTCAGTAACACAGGGCGCTGTGGGGAGAGGGGTTACTGAGTGACAGTGTGAGGGAGCTGGATTAACATCAGTAGAGATACAGTCAATAACACAGGGCGCTGGGGGGAGAGGGGTTACTGAGTGACAGTGTGAGGCAGCTGGATTAACATCAGTAGAGATACAGTCAGTAACACAGGGCGCTGGGGGCAGAGGGGTTACTGAGTGACAGTGTGAGGGAGCTGGATTAACATCAGTAGAGATACAGTCAGTAACACAGGGTGCTGGGGGCAGAGGGGTTACTGAGTGACAGTGTGAGGGAGCTGGATTAACATCAGTAGAGATACAGTCAGTAACACAGGGTGCTGGGGGAGAGGGGTTACTGAGTGACAGTGTGAGGGAGCTGGATTAACATCAGTAGAGATACAGTCAATAACACAGGGCGCTGGGGGGAGAGGGGTTACTGAGTGACAGTGTGAGGGAGCTGGATTAACATCAATAGAGATACAGTCAGGAACACAGGGCGCTGGGGGGAGAGGGGTTACTGAGTGACAGTGTGAGGGAGCTGGATTAACATCAGTAGAGATACAGTCAGTAACACAGGGCGCTGGGGGGAGAGGGGTTACTGAGTGACAGTGTGAGGGAGCTGGATTAACATCAGTAGAGATACAGTCAGTAACACAGGGTGCTGGGGGAGAGGGGTTACTGAGTGACAGTGTGAGGGAGCTGGATTAACATCAGTAGAGATACAGTCAGTAACACAGGGCACTGGGGGGAGAGGGGTTACTGAGTGACAGTGTGAGGGAGCTGGATTAACATCAGTAGAGATACAGCCAGTAACACAGGGTGCTGGGGGAGAGGGGTTACTGAGTGACAGTGTGAGGGAGCTGGATTAACATCAGTAGAGATTCAGTCAGTAAAACAGGGTGTGGGGGTGAGGGGTTACTGAGTGACAGTGTGAGGGAGCTGGATTAACATCAATAGAGATACAGTCAGTAACACAGGGCGCTGTGGGGAGAGGGGTTACTGAGTGACAGAGTGAGGGAGCTGGATTAACATCAGTAGAGATACAGTCAGTAACACAGGGCGCTGGGGGGAGAGGGGTTACTGAGTGACAGTGTGAGGGAGCTGGATTAACATCAGTAGAGATTCAGTCAGTAAAACAGGGTGTGGGGGTGAGGGGTTACTGAGTGACAGTGTGAGGGAGCTGGATTAACATCAGTAGAGATACAGTCAGTAACACAGGGTGCTGGGGGGAGAGGGGTTACTGAGTGACAGTGTGAGGGAGCTGGATTAACATCAGTAGAGATTCAGTCAGTAACACAGGGTGCTGGGGGGAGAGGGGTTACTGAGTGACAGTGTGAGGGAGCTGGATTAACATCAGTAGAGATACAGTCAGTAACACAGGGTGCTGGGGGGAGAGGGGTTACTGAGTGACAGAGTGAGGGAGCTGGATTAACATCAGTAGAGATACAGTCAGTAACACAGGGTGCTGGGGGGAGAGGGGTTACTGAGTGACAGTGTGAGGGAGCTGGATTAACATCAGTAGAGATACAGTCAGTAACACAGGGCGCTGGGGGGAGAGGGGTTACTGAGTGACAGTGTGAGGGAGCTGGATTAACATCAGTAGAGATACAGTCAGTAACACAGGGCGCTGGGGGGAGAGAGGAGATCACAGTGGAAAATGTAACTATAATCGGTAAAATCCTGAGGAAATTCTGTTGCTGAATATATCTTTCAAAAGCACATTCCGGTGGAAACTGTCCTTTCACTTTCAATCTCCAGTCTCCACGCTCCTCCCATTCTCCACCCCTTCCCTCCCTCTCCACGTCTGACACTCATTCACCTGGCTGTCAGGTTACAAATTCACTTTCCATACATCTCTGAGTCTCGGGAAGCCCAGCTTTCACATCATCCCGGGAATTTTCTCCGGAGCCCGGCTATAAGAGCAGGAGGATGGAGTCGATTAGAGAACAGTGCCGAGCCGAGGAGAACGGGATCAGCAGTCCCTGGAGATCACAGGTAACAGGGGGAATCCGGACTCGTCGGGAGAGGTGGTGGTGGGGACCGCCTGGGATTTAAAGGGGGCGCGAGGTGGGGAGAATGGGCGGTGGGACGGCGCGGTATTGCCTCTTTAAGTTCATCGATCTGCACCCTCACCTGTTGTTTGTTTAATCTCTCTTTCCCTCTCCCTCCCCACTACCCCCCCCCCGCCCCCTCAGTTTCACAACACGGTACAACATGGCCGTCACCCCTTCGTGCGTCGCCTTCCTCATCGTTGTCGCCTGCCTGGCTCCCTCCCCGGGGTGGGGCCGGGGGCAAAGGTCATCGGGACGGACCGAGTGCCAGATATCCCGTTACAGCCGTCTCCCCCCGTCCGCCATCCAGCCCTTTGTGAAGCTGCACCAAAATCTGGTAAGTCGGAGGGGTTCGATCCCACGGATTGCTTTCAATGGGGGGGCCGCGAGATGGGGAGGGTAGGGGGAGGGGAGCGTGGGAATGAGGGGGACGGTCCTCACTCCCCCGTGCAATACTCCACCCTCGGCTTCAAATCCCTCGCTCTCTCGCTGCTTAAAACCGACCTCTTTGACCGAGATTTTGGTCGCCCGTCCCTAATATCTCCCGATGGGGCTCGGGGTGAAATTCTGTCTGACTTACACTCCTGTGAAGGACCGCGGGGACGCGTTACTATGTTATAGGCGCTATATAAATTCAAGTTGTTTTTATTTCTCTGTTCAGAGGAGGGTCTGGGTGGGGGGGGTCACAGGATTGCTCTGTACGGCTGAGAGATCGCCCTGGGGTCATGGGCGTCGATTTGAGGGTCGAAGGTCACTCTGGGCTGCCGGGGATTGGACCGCTGGGCCGGTGGTCAGCCTGGGATGTCAAGGGTCATGCTGAGGTCGTTCGGGGTCATTCTGGGAAGTGTTTTTTTTGGGGGGCGGGTGGCCGAGGCCCTGGTTGTTGTTGCTGTCTCCCATTTGATTAACCTGCAGTGTCTGAATCCACAGGGGTCGAGTCTGACGTCTGGGCACCGGCGAGTCCTGGTGTCATCTGTGCAGCTGAGGAGACTGGAGGTGAGTCTGCGTCTGCGTCTGCGTCTGCGTCTGCGCTCTGTGGGAGGGGGGGCGGTGGTGGGTGAGGGAGGGAGAGACTTTAACCCCGATCACAATCGGATTGAATCAGCCCTGTTAATGGGAGGGAATACCCCCTCCCCCACACCCTCAGCTGGTGACCCCTTCACAGCCCTCTGACGTGGAAGGCTCAGCCGGGGAGGGGGAAGGGCCTGGCGTAGTCCTGGAAACAGTGACATCAGACCTTCGGATTGCCCGCAGAAACCGCATGGCGGGACCACGGGATCTCGAGCACGGTCGGACTGATCACAGCTTGGGTAGAGAGGTCAGCTGGAGAATAATTACTGTGAGGAATATCTTGAATAAAGAGGTCAGTTGGAGGCTAATTGCTCTCGGCAATGACCTGTGGACAGAGTTCAGCTAGAGAGTAATTGCTTTGTAAAGATATAGGAATGTAGAGGTCAGCTGGAGAATAATTGCTGTGAGGAATATCTTGAATAAAGAGGTCAGTTGGAGGCTAATTGCTCTCGGCAATGACCTGTGTACAGAGGTCAGCTAGAGAGTAATTGCTTTATAAAGATATAGGAATGTAGAGGTCAGCTGGAGAATAATTGCTGTGAGGAATATCTTGAATAAAGAGGTCAGTTGGAGGCTAATTGCTCTCGGCAATG
The DNA here is from genome assembly GCF_036365525.1 of Heterodontus francisci. Classification (NCBI taxonomy): domain Eukaryota; kingdom Metazoa; phylum Chordata; class Chondrichthyes; order Heterodontiformes; family Heterodontidae; genus Heterodontus; species Heterodontus francisci. The sequence continues at coordinate 10,874,936 of NC_090419.1, forward strand.
ACCTGTGTACAGAGGTCAGCTAGAGTGTAATTGCTTTTTAAAGATATAGGAATGTAGAGGTCAGCTGGAGAGTAATCGCTTTTTGAAATAACCTACTATAAATGGTCATCTAGAGAGTAATTGCTTTTAGAAATATCTGAGTAGAGAGGTCAGCTGGAGAGTAATTGCTGATCATGTGACCAGTGCATCTCGCAACATCTCCTTTACGTCAACCCGAAGCGTCCGTGTGTTTTTGTGAATGGGACAGGGGCAAATTTTGGGTCCCTCGCGAGGCGGTGCCTGGCCTCCGCGTCTCACGTTCAACTCCTGCCTCCCTTTCATTCAGGTTCCCGAGAGGCTTCTCCTCGTGGAGGCCGAGTTTGACCTCTTCATCCGGATGATCCAGGAACTGGAGGAATGGGATGAGCCCAGAACAAGAGACCTGACACGGGACGTCCTGCAAATCCTGCACCAGATGAGGAGGAACCTGTCCAGATGTGTAAGTACCGGGGGGGGCGGGTTCGAGAATCTGGACACTGGATCTGGAGCTGCTCCACGTGTCAGACACCAGGGGGCAGCAGATCAGCTCATTGATAAAATTGTGTGTGTGTGAGAGAGATTTCTGAATGAAAGGCAGTGAACGTGGAGATAGATTTATATTACTCCCTCTCAGTCTCTTTCTCTATCTCTCTCTCTCTGTCATTCTCTCCCTCTCACCCCATCTCAGTCCCTCTCTCTGTGTCTCTCTCTCTCTCACTCTCTCTCTCTCACTTTCTCTGTCTCTCTCTTTCCCACTCTCTCTCTCTCTCTCTGTCTCTCAGTCTCTCTCTGTGTGTGTCTCTCTCTCACTCTCTGTCTCTCTCTTTCCCACTCTCTCTCTCTGTCTCTCTCTGTGTGTCTCTCTCTCTGTCTCTCTGTCTCTCAGTCTCTCTCTGTGTGTGTCTCTCTCTCACTCTCTGTCTCTCTCTTTCCCACTCTCTCTCTCTGTCTCTGTCTGTGTCTCTCTCTCTCACTCTCTGTCTCTCTCTCTGCCTCGCTCTCTTTCTCTCACTCTCTATTTCTCTGTCTCTCTCTCTGCCTCGCTCTCTTTCTCTCACTCTCTATTTCTCTGTCTCTCTCTCTGCCTCGCTCTCTTTCTCTCACTCTCTATTTCTCAGTCTCTCTCTCTCTCCCTCTCGGTCTCTCTCACTCGTTCACTTTCTCACTCTGTTTTGCTGCTTCATTGAAAGGTTTAATTATATTTTATAGATTCCAGACACACTGAGGGACAAAACGAAATATTCCAAGCAACTCAGCAAATTCCTACGGAATCTTGACCGTGCTGGAAAATCAGTAAGTCTGAAATATTAACTGGATTAATCAGGAGACAGAGCGGGACAGTGGGAAAACTCTGGGAAAACATCTCTGGGACCTGGGTTCAAAACTGGAAAAGTCAAAAGTGATCAGAGTTACAGTGTAGAGGGAGCTTTACTCTGTATCTAACCCCCCGTACTGTACCTGTCCTGGGAGTGTTTGATGGGGGACAGTGTAGAGGGAGCTTTACTCAGTATCTAACCCCTGTTTTTTTTTTTTTCCTTTCCCCGTTTTTTTTTCCAAGGTGGCCTTTATACCCCAGGCCCCTTTTATATATTTTATGTCGAGGGGGCCTTTATTCCTCAGGCCCCCTTTATATACACACTTATATTTTTAAAATAACTTTATTAAAACCAGATAAATAAACAAAAAACTCAAATTAAAATGCCATTCTCGGCGTCGACGATGCACTCCAGTCCCTGCGGTGCTCACCGGTCGCGGAAGGCCTCAAGCGTACCGGCGGACACCGCATGCTCCTTTTCCAGGGACACCCGGGCGCGAATGTAACCGCGGAAGAGGGGCAGGCAATCGGGGAGGACAGACCCCCCGACGGCCCGCAACCTGGACCTGTGAATTGCCACCTTGGCCAGGCCCAGGAGCAGACCGACGAGGAGATCCTCCTCCCGGCCCAAGCCCCTCCGCACCGGGTGCCCAAAGATCAGGAGCGTGGGACTGAAGTGCAGCCAGAATTTGAGGAGCAGCCCCTTCAGGTACTCAAATAGGGGCTGCAACCTCGCACACTCCGTATAAATCTAACCCCCGTGCTGTACCTGTCCTGGGAGTGTTTGATGGGACAGTGTAGAGGGAGCTTTACTCCGTATCTAACCCCCGTACTGTACCTGTCCTGGGAGTGTTTGATGGAGACAGTGTAGAGGGAGCTTTACTCCGTATCTAACCCCCGTACTGTACCTGTCCTGGGAGTGTTTGATGGGGACAGTGTAGAGGGAGCTTTACTCTGTATCTAACCCCCCGTACTGTACCTGTCCTGGGGAGTGTTTGATGGGGGACAGTGTAGAGGGAGCTTTACTCTGTATCTAACCCCGTGCTGTACCTGACCCTCCGACAGTGCGGCGCTCCCTCGGTACTGACCCTCCCACAGTGCGGTGCTCCCTCAGTACTGACCCTCCCACAGTGCGGCGCTCCCTCAGTACTGACCCTCCCACAGTGCGGTGCTCCCTCAGTACTGACCCTCCCACAGTGCGGCGCTCCCTCGGTACTGACCCTCCGACAGTGCGGGTCTCTCTCAGTACTGACCCTCCGACAGTGCGGTGCTCCCTCAGTACTGACCCTCCCACAGTGCGGCGCTCCCTCGGTACTGACCCTCCGACAGTGCAGGTCTCTCTCAGTACTGACCCTCCCACAGTGCGGCGCTCCCTCGGTACTGACCCTCCGACAGTGCGGGTTTCCCTCAGTACTGACCCCCCGACAATGCGGCGCTCCCTCAGTACTGACCCTCCCACAGTGCGGGTCTCCCTCAGTACTGACCCTCCGACAGTGCGGCACTCCCTCAGTACTGATACCGGTGGGGGGGGAGGGGAATGTCGGGCCTGGATTATGGGGCTCGAGTCTCTGGAGTGGGGGGGTGGGTCAAACCCACCACCTACTGAAATGTTTATTCACGAGGATTTCGGGGAATGTCTTGAATTGTCCCGGGAAGCCCTTCACTCACTTCCTAACTTTGCTCATCCCAGGTTAATGCAAAATTTGCAGCTGGAAAAGTTGCTTCCGACCTCTTTCTGCTCCTGAACGAACATTTAAACTGCGTTTCGAAAGGAGAGGATTGCTGACACAGTCCATCATTGACCTCCAGAAAGTAGTCACTGTCCAAGTTCTATTTTTATATCCCGACTTGAAATATTTTTATTTTAAATTATTGTGTCTACCGCAAAAGACTTATTTATTTATGTAGTTTGGTTGAATATTCATTTCTTGGTGTATGGTTCCGTTGCTGGACCAGTGACCCCCGAGGCCCAGTGACCCTGAGGCCCAGTGACCCCGAAGCCTAGTGATCCCAAGGCCTATATTGAGCCGTTGGCCTGGGCTATTAATCTAGAGACCATGAGTTCAAATCCCACGACTGCGGTTTGAGAATTTGAATTCAATTTCGAAAATCTGAATTTCCCCAATTGTGACCACGAAAAGCTGCCGGGAATTGGGGTGAAAACAGGAACCGGGGTTCACTGATGTCCTGCCGTCCTTGCCCAATCTCAGCCACCTCCATGTCACTCTGGTCCCCCACCCCCCCCCCCCCATCTCACCCAGGTGCGTGACTCTTAAACGCCCCCTCCCGCAGCGGGCACTCAGTTACGTGGAGACCCCGCTGTCTGCAGCTCAAGAAGGATGCAGCTGTCACCACCACGGTCCCCGCCTCGAGGCTGTCCGGAGAGGGGCCTCGGACGATCATAAACAGCGCACAAAATATCAGCTGGCTGACCTCTCTGTGACGCAGGGATTCAGGGTCATGGGTTACCCTTCGGGGTCAGAGGTCGGGCAGGGGAGGGGGATAATTACAGCTGTCACCACTTTTGTACTTCTCCATTGTAAATTCCTGTGTCCAAATCTCCAATGTGAACTTCCCATGTAAACAGGTCACGCTGTAATTACACCCTCCTAGCTCTGGGGGCAGTGTAGTTCACCCTGGGAGACTTTTAAACACTGGACGGGGCTGATCAAAACGAAAATGGAACATCAATTAATTTAAGCGCTTTTAATCTATAAATTGTTTTAACTTATTGCTACGAGAATATATTTTTTAAGTTACGCAAATATTTTGTACCCGAATGTGACTTTCTGTACAATGAAATAAATTTAACATCAATTTTTTAAAAATATCGCCCTGGCTCAGTTTCTCAGCTGTGTAAAAGCTCGGTCAAAGAGGTCGCTTTTTAAGCAGCGTCTGAAAGGAGGAGAGAGAGAGGCGGAGAGGTTTAGGGAGGCGATTCCAGAGCTCAGGGCCCCAGGCAGCTGAAGGCACGGCCGCCAATGGTGGAGCGATGGGAATCGGGGGATGGTCAAGAGGCCGGAATTGGAGGAGGGCAGAGATCTCCGAGGGTTGTAGGGGCTGGAGGTTGTAGAGATAGGGAGGGTTGTAGGGACTGGAGGAGGTTACAGAGATAGGGAGGGTTGTAGGGGCTGGAGGAGGTTACAGAGATAGGGAGGGTTGTAGGGGGCTGGAGGAGGTTACAGAGATAGGGAGGGTTGTAGGGGCTGGAGGAGGTTACAGAGATAGGGAGGGTTGTAGGGGCTGGAGGAGGTTACAGAGATAGGGAGGGTTGTAGGGGCTGGAGGAGGTTACAGAAATAGGGAGGGTTGGAGGAGGTTACAGAAATAGGGAGGGTTGTAGGGGCTGGACGAGGTTACAGAGATAGGGAGGGTTGTAGGGGCTGGAGGAGGTTACAGAGATAGGGAGGGTTGTAGGGGCTGGAGGAGGTTACAGAGATAGGGAGGGTTGTAGGGGCTGGAGGAGGTTACAGAGATAGGGAGGGTTGTAGGGGCTGGAGGAGGTACAGAGATAGGGAGGGTTGTAGGGGCTGGAGGAGGTTACAGAGATAGAGAGGGTTGTAGGGGCTGGAGGAGGTTACAGAGATAGAGAGGGTTGTCGGGGCTGGAGGAGGTTACAGAGACAGGGAGCGAGGCGAGGGGCCATGGAAGGGTTTGAACACGAGGGTGAGAATTTTAAAATTGAGGTATTGCTTGATTAGGAGACAGTGTAGGTCAGTGAGTGGGTAACGGGTGAACGGGACTCGGTGTGAGTTAGGACACGGGGGGCAGCAGAGATTTGGATGGCCTCGAGTTTACAGAGAGTCGAATGTGGGAGGCCCTGGGAAAGTTTGGCTGGGGCAAAAATGCCAATTGAGGCCCAGGATTTGTTTGGCTCTCCTCAGGCCCCTGGGGTGAAAGGACAGTGTTTGAGATGGGGAGATAAAAACTCCACAATTCATCAACATTCCCAAAAAATAATTAAACCTTGGAGACCAAGTTAACATTTACCAAGTTTATTGAGAAAAATATTTAATTCAATAAATATTAACGGGCTGAAAATATACATTAAATATTACTATATAACAATAAATATCAGAAACTGGGATAAATAACAAGATAAATATGAATAATTAACACGAGGCAAGCAAGTAGCACGGACGACAAATCTGATCTCCTGGCCGGATTGGTCCCCATGTCAAAATGGCACCAAGGCTGGTGGGAGGGTTAAATGTGGAGGTGAAGCGGGAATGAGGAGATTGAGGGAGTTCGGGGAAGAGTGAAATGTTGATGATCAGCTTGATCGTGGTGAGGAGGCTGACGATCTTGGCAATGGTGAAGATGGTGAAGATAGTGAAGATTCCTCCTCTGTCAGTGACCATGGCTGCAATGAGCAGGAATGTACCGATGACCGCACTAACACGATGTCCCTCTGGCCGCACAGGTAAGATGCTCGTTCAGGACCTGCATCAGGTTGGCCACGACGTTATCCGATGAAGAGATGGGGTTACCCTACAACAACAGGGACAGACAAGAGAGAGGCAATGGGTTACTGATCCCCTCGGGTGTCAAACCGCGCCGGATCGCGTGCCGCCTGCCACATGGCCCGGGTCCGGAGGAGATGAGAGACAACAGCGGCTACTTCCGATCACATTCCCAACGCTCACCCCCGAGTCCGAAATCCCCACAGCGGCAGCGGGCAAGAAATGGGCAGTGATTTCAGAGAGAACGGGGCCGGTGTAAGCGACTGATGGACTGGGCGGGGTTAGACTGTCCTGGCTGCGTAGGGGAGGGTGCGGGGCTGGGCTCTGCTGGCTTGTGCTGGGCTGCTCTCTGCTGGGCTCTGCTGGGTTGTGCTGGGCTCTGCGCTCTGCTGGGCTCTGCTGGGTTGTGCTGGGCTCTGCTCTCTGCTGGGCTCTGCTGGGTTGTGCTGGGCTCTGCGCTCTGCTGGGCTCTGCTGGGTTGTGCTGGGCTCTGCTCTCTGCTGGGCTCTGCTGGGTTGTGCTGGGCTCTGCTCTCTGCTGGGCTCTGCTGGCCTTTCTGCCCCTGTTCCTCGATCAGCCAGTGCTCCCATTCCAACATGGCCCCAGGTTAACCCACACTCAGCCCTGAATTCACAATCATTGCACCCAAAGAATGGATCTGAAATTTCATCCTTCACATCCCCAACACATCGATAATCAACTGGATCCAAGTGGGATCCAGGTCAGGAAATAGGAAATTGCAATTACCATATCCTTCACATCTTCAAGCCTCTTTAACAAGTGGGAAAGATCCGTAGAATATTGGTCTGCATTCAGAGCATCCGCCATTACCTGGGGAAATAACAGATGGAGAGAGTTAGGGTGGAGGTGAGGGACTGAGGAGGACGAGGGAGAGAGAGAGAGAGAGAGAGAGACTGAAAGGGGAAATAGAGAGAATCATTGAGAAACTATTAAAAGAGAGAGAGAAAAAGAGGGAGACAGGTGGAGAGAGAGAGAGGTGGATGGAGTGAATGAGAAATAGAAATAAACAGAGAGATAACAAGACAGAGACAAACTTACACAGCAAAACACAAGCAGTGAGAGACCTACAGAGAGTTAGGTACGCACAAGGACGCACACACAGATACACTGACAGACACACATTGACAGTCAGAAATACACACACAGACAGACAGACAGACATATAGACAGACAGACAGAAATACACACACACTGACAGAAATACACACACACACAGACAGACATATACACACACTGACAGAAATACTACACACACACAGACAGACATATACACACACTGACAGAAATACACACACAGACAGACAGACATATACACACACTGACAGAAATACACACACACAGACAGACATATACACACACTGACAGAAATACACACACACACAGACAGACATATACACACACTGACAGAAATACACACACACACAGACAGACATATACACACACTGACAGAAATACACACACACACAGACAGAAATACACACACACTGACAGAAATACACACACTGACAGATACACACTGACAGACAGAAATACACACACAGACAGACAGACATATACACACACTGACAGACAGACATATAGACACACTGACAGATACACACACACTGACAGACAGACATATAGACACACTGACAGAAATACACACACACAGACAGACAGACATATACACACACTGACAGATACACACATACAACTGACAGTCAGACACTGACAGATATACACACACACTCACACACTCTCTCTCTCTCTCTCACACACACTCACACACACACACACACACACACACAGACACTGACAGATCCACGCACACACTCTCTCTCACAGACGCACACTCACACTCTGTCACACTCACACACTCTCTCTCTCTCACACACACACTCACACACACACACAGACAGACACTGACAGATACACGCACACACCCTCTCTCACAGACACACACTCACACTCTGTCACACTCACATACTCTCTCTCTCACACACACACTCACACACACACACACACACACAGACAGACACTGACAGATATACACACACACTCACACACTCACACACTCTCTCTCTCTCTCACACACACTCACACATCCACACACACAGACAGACACTGACATACACGCACACACACTCTCTCTCACAGACAGACAGACACTGTGACCTCCCCCCGCTGTACTTACACACTCGGACAGTTTGACTGTGATCAAGGCCAGGGTCTCACGAGCTCTTCTCCCGAAAACTCCCAGTGTCTCCTCGGTCACATGTCCCAGAATCTCAGTGAAAAGTTGAAACTCTGCTCGAATCAGCACTCGCCTTTCAGGGACCTGGAATTAGAGAGAATTGTGTGACAGATGAGGGAATGGCCGGGAGGAGAGTGTGCGGGCTGGAGGAGGGGTTAAAACCCTCAGTAACCGGTCAGTGAGTGACCCTCACTCCTCAATGTTCGAGTGTCACTGAGTGCAGGTGCTGGGTCTGTGATAAGGAAAGTGAACTACACTCACAATCAGTCTCTTCACATCATCCAACGAGGCCACCAGTGGATCGGAGTAGGGGAGAGAGCGGATTCTGACCTGTGGGAGGAAGAAAAACACACTCAGTGTCCACTTCCAAAGGGAATATCCCAGTGGAATCAGCAGGATAACACACCACATTCCCAAAAGATGGATTTCAGCTGAAAGGATGGAGCAGAAGAGGGAAGGGAGGAGGAGGGGCCCACGGCCAAGTGTTGAGGACGGGGCCCAGGTGGGTGAGAGCAGGAGAGGAGAGTAGGACCACCATTCTCAACCTGCATTTATATAGCACCATAGACATCCCAGGGCACTTCACAGGAACGTAACTCAAACAGAATTTAACCCCGAGTCACATCAGGAGATATTAGGGACGGGCGAACAAAAGCTCGGTTAAAGAGGTCGGTTTTTAAGCAGCGTCTTAAAGGAGGAGAGAGAGAGGCGGAGAGGTTTAGGGAGGGAATTCCAGAGCTGAGGGCCCCAGGCAGCTGAAGGCACGGCCGCCAATGGTGGAGCGATGGGAATCGGGGGATGGTCAAGAGGCTGGAATTGGAGGAGGGCAGAGATCTTGGAGGGTTGTAGGGGCTGGAGGAGGTTACAGAGATAGGGAGGGTTGTAGGGGCTGGAGGAGGTTAGAGATAGGGAGGGTTGTAGGGGCTGGAGGAGGATACGGGGATAGGGACGGTTGTAGGGGCTGGAGGAGGTTACAGAGATAGGGAGGGTTGTAGGGGCTGGAGGAGGTTACGGGGATAGGGACGGTTGTAGGGGCTGGAGGAGGTTACAGAGATAGGCAGGGTTGTAGGGGCTGGAGGAGGTGACAGAGATAGGGAGGGGTGTAGGGACTGGAGGAGGTTACAGATATAGGGAGGGTTGTAGGGGCTGGAGGAGGTGACAGTGATAGGGAGGGTTGTAGGGACTTGAGGCAGTTACAGAAATAAGGTGAGTTGCAGGGACTGGAGGAGGTTACAGAGATAGGGAGGGTTGTAGGGGATGGAAAAGGTTACAGAGATAGGGAGGGTTGTCGGGGCTGGAGGAGGTTACAGAGATAGGGAGGGTTGTAGGGAATGGAGGAGGTTACAGATATAGGGAGGGTTGTAGGGGCTGGAGGAGGTTACGGGGATAGGGACGGTTGTAGGGGCTGGAGGAGGTCACAGAGATAGGGAGGGTTGTAGGGGCTGGAGGAGGTGACAGAGATAGGGAGGGGTGTAGGGACTGGAGGAGGTTACAGATATAGGGAGGGTTGTAGGGGCTGGAGGAGGTGACAGTGATAGGGAGGGTTGTAGGGACTTGAGGCGGTTACAGAAATAAGGTGAGTTGCAGGGACTGGAGCAGGTTACAGAGATAGGGAGGGTTGTAGGGGCTGGAAAAGGTTACAGAGATAGGGAGGGTTGTAGGGGCTGGAGGAGGTTACAGAGATAGGGAGGGTTGTAGGGGCTGGAGGAGGTTACTGAGATAGGGCGGCGTGCAGGGACTGGAGGAGGTTACGGAGATAGGGAGGGTTGTAGGGACTGGAGGAGGTTACCGAGATAGGGAGGGTTGTAGGGACTGGAGGAGGTGACAGAGATAGGGAGGGTTGTAGGGGCTGGATGAGGTTACGGAGATAGGGCATGTGAGATGGTGACGGCAGGGAGGGGCAGTGGAGGCGGTTTTAGCAGACCCTGCCCAGTTACAGGAGGAGAGGATTGGAATCTGCGATGGGCACTGACCTGGTCATTCAGAGCTGTTGAGGGGAGGTGAGTTTGAAATGAGAGAGGGAACTGAAGTTATCGGAGGGAGATTCAGTGAGGGAGGGGTTGAGGGAGTTCCTTTGGAGGTCAGAGGTAATTGTGGGTGAGAGGGGGATAACAGATGGGAAGGGACTAAGGGTGGGAGATTCAGAGTGAAGTTGGTGGGGGACAGTTATTCAGACTAAGCGAGACGGGGAGATATTGAAGTGTTGAAGGGAAGAGACAGCTTTCTGGGGGGAGAGAGTTCCAGATTTCCACTCCCCTTTGTGTGAACAGTTGCTTCCTGACATCACCCCTGAACGACAAGGCTCTGATTTTAAGGTCTGGACACTCCCACCAGGGGAAATACTTAATATACTAACTTCTCATTGCAACTTCCTGTTCCGGTCTACACTAATTACTGTACCATTTAACATCGTGTCATCAGTAAATATCAATGGACAGTTCACTACTCCCTCATCTAACTGGTCAATATGGTGAAAGGTGAGACCCCAGTACAGATCTCTGGGAGACACCACTGCTCTCATCCTCCCAATCTGAATACACACCCATTATTCCCACTCTCTGTCTCCCAGCTCCTAACCAATCCCCTTCATATGCTCGACACCCTGCCATCAATTCCATTCGCTCCCGGTTTCGCCAAAAGTCTCTTGTGTGGAACTAATTCAAAAGCCATCTGCAAATCCAAGATTAATAGACACTCCTTTAACTAGCACGGCAGTTAAAAGCTCAAAAACTTCAATCACATTAGTTAGACAGGAGGAGACGTTAGTTAGACAGGAGGAGATGTTAGTTAGACAGGAGGAGATGTTAGTTCGACAGGAGGAGATGTTAGTTAGATAGGAGGAGATGTTAGTTAGACACTGGGAGATGTTAGTTAGATAGGAGGAGATGTTAGTTAGACACTGGGAGATGTTAGTTAGACAGGAGGAGATGTTAGTTAGACAGGTAGAGATGTTAGTTAGACACTGGGAGATGTTAGTTAGTTCGGAGGAGATGTTAGTTAGACACTGGGAGATGTTAGTTAGACATTGGGAGATGTTAGTTAGACAAGAGGAGATATTAGTTCGACAGGAGGAGACGTTAGTTAGACACTGGGAGATGTTAGTTAGACAGGAGGAGATGTTAGTTAGACAGGAGGAGATGTTAGTTAGACACTGGGAGATGTTAGTTAGACAGGAGGAGATGTTAGTTAGACAGGAAGAGATGTTAGTTAGACACTGGGAGATGTTAGTTAGTTAGGAGGAGATGTTAGTTAGACACTGGGAGATGTTAGTTAGACAGGAGGAGATGTTAGTTAGACAGGAGGAGATGTTAGTTAGACACTGGGAGATGTTAGTTAGACAGGAGGAGATGTTAGTTAGACAGGAGGAGATGTTAGTTAGACAGGAAGAGATGTTAGTTAGACACTGGGAGATGTTAGTTAGTTAGGAGGAGATGTTAGTTAGACACTGGGAGATGTTAGTTAGACACTGGGAGATGTTAGTTAGACAGGAGGAGATGTTAGTTAGACAGGAGGAGATGTTAGTTAGACAGGAAGAGATGTTAGTTAGACACTGGGAGATGTTAGTTAGTTAGGAGGAGATGTTAGTTAGACACTGGGAGATGTTAGTTAGACATTGGGAGATGTTAGTTAGACAGGAGGAGATATTAGTTAGACATTGGGAGATGTTAGTTAGACAGGAGGAGATGTTAGTTAGACAGGAAGAGATGTTAGTTAGACACTGGGAGATGTTAGTTAGTTAGGAGGAGATGTTAGTTAGACACTGGGAGATGTTAGTTAGACACTGGGAGATGTTAGTTAGACAGGAGGAGATGTTAGTTAGACAGGAAGAGATGTTAGTTAGACACTGGGAGATGTTAGTTAGTTAGGAGGAGATGTTAGTTAGACACTGGGAGATGTTAGTTAGACAGGAGGAGATGTTAGTTAGACAGGAGGAGATGTTTGTTCGACAGGAGGAGATGTTAGTTAGACAGGAGGAGATGTTAGTTAGACAGTGGGAGATGTTAGTTAGAAAGGAGGAGATGTTAGTTAGACAGGAGAAGATGTTATTTAGACAAGAGAAGATGTTAGTTAGACAGGAGGAGATGGTAGTTCTACACTGGGAGATGTTAGTTAGACATTGGGAGATGTTAGTAAGACAGGAGGAGATGTTAGTTAGACAGTGAGAGATGTTAGTTAGACAGGAGGAGATGTTATTTAGACAGGAGGAGATGTTAGTTAGACACTGGGAGATGTTAGTTAGACACTGGGAGATGTTAGTTAGACAGGAGGAGATGTTAGTTAGACATTGGGAGATGTTAGTTAGACAAGAGGAGATGTTATTTAGACAGGAGGAGATGTTAGTTAGACACTGGGAGATGTTAATTAGACAGGAGGAGATGTTAGTTAGACATTGGGAGAAGTTAGTTCGACACTGGGACATGTTAGTTAGACATTGGGAGATGTTAGTTAGACAGGAGGAGATGTTAGTTAGACACTGGGAGATGTTAGTTAGACAAGAGGAGATGTTATTTAGACAGGAGGAGATGTTAGTTAGACACTGGGAGATGTTAGTTAGACAAGAGGAGATGTTATTTAGACAGGAGGAGATGTTAGTTAGACACTGGGAGATGTTAATTAGACATTGGGAGATGTTAGTTAGACAGGAGGAGATGTTAGTTAGACACTGGGAGATGTTAGTTAGACACTGGGAGATGTTAGTTAGACATTGGGAGATGTTAGTTAGACAGGAGGAGATGTTAGTTAGACACTGGGAGATGTTAGTTAGACAAGAGGAGATGTTATTTAGACAGGAGGAGATGTTAGTTAGACACTGGGAGATGTTAATTAGACATTGGGAGATGTTAGTTAGACAGGAGGAGATGTTAGTTAGACAGGAGGAGATGTTAGTTAGACATTGGGAGATGTTAATTAGACATTGGGAGATGTTAGTTAGACAGGAGGAGATGTTAGTTAGACATTGGGAGATGTTAGTTAGACACTGGGAGATGTTAGTTAGACAGGAGGAGATGTTAGTTAGACACTGGGAGATGTTAGTTAGACAGGAGGAGATGTTAGTTAGACACTGGGAGATGTTAATTAGACATTGGGAGATGTTAGTTAGACAGGAGGAGATGTTAGTTAGACATTGGGAGATGTTAGTTAGACACTGGGAGATGTTAGTTAGACAGGAGGAGATGTTAGTTAGACACTGGGAGATGTTAGTTAGACAGGAGGAGATGTTAGTTAGACATTGGGAGATGTTAGTTAGACAGGAGGAGATGTTAGTTAGACACTGGGAGATGTTAGTTAGACATTGGGAGATGTTAGTTAGACAGGAGGAGATGTTAGTTAGACACTGGGAGATGTTAGTTAGACAAGAGGAGATGTTATTTAGACAGGAGGAGATGTTAGTTAGACACTGGGAGATGTTAATTAGACAGGAGGAGATGTTAGTTAGACAGGAGGAGATGTTAGTTAGACACTGGGAGATGTTAGTTAGACACTGGGAGATGTTAGTTAGACAGGAGGAGATGTTAGTTAGACAGGAGGAGATGGTAGTTCTACACTGGGAGATGTTAGTTAGACATTGGGAGATGTTAGTAAGACAGGAGGAGATGTTAGTTAGACAGTGAGAGATGTTAGTTAGACAGGAGGAGATGTTATTTAGACAGGAGGAGATGTTATTTAGACAGAAGGAGATGTTAGTTAGACAGGAGGAGATGTTAGTTAGACACTGGGAGATGTTAGTTAGACACTGGGAGATGTTAGTTAGACAGGAGGAGATGTTATTTAGACAGGAGGAGATGTTATTTAGACAGGAGGAGATGTTATTTAGACAGGAGGAGATGTTATTTAGACAGGAGGAGATGTTATTTAGACAGGAGGAGATGTTAGTTAGACAAGAGGAGATATTAGTTAGACAGGAGGAGATGTTATTTAGACACTGGGAGATGTTAGTTAGACACTGGGAGATGTTAGTTAGACAAGAGGAGATGTTATTTAGACAGGAGGAGATGTTAGTTAGACACTGGGAGATGTTAGTTAGACACTGGGAGATGTTAGTTAGACAGGAGGAGATGTTAGTTAGACATTGGGAGATGTTAGTTAGACATTGGGAGATGTTAGTTAGACATTGCGAGATGTTAGTTAGACACTGGGAGATGTTAGTTAGACAAGAGAAGATGTTATTTAGACAGGAGGAGATGTTATTTAGACAGGAGGAGATGTTATTTAGACACTGGGAGATGTTAGTTAGACAGGAGAAGATGTTATTTAGACAGGAGGAGATGTTATTTAGACAGGAGGAGATGTTAGTTAGACATTGGGAGATGTTATTTAGACATTGGGAGATGTTAGTTAGACATTGCGAGATGTTAGTTAGACACTGGGAGATGTTAGTTAGACAAGAGAAGATGTTATTTAGACAGGAGGAGATGTTATTTAGACAGGAGGAGATGTTATTTAGACACTGGGAGATGTTAGTTAGACAGGAGGAGATGTTATTTAGACAGGAGGAGATGTTAGTTAGACATTGGGAGATGTTAGTTAGACAGGAGGAGATGTTAGTTAGACACTGGGAGATGTTAGTTAGACACTGGGAGATGTTAGTTAGACAAGAGGAGATGTTATTTAGACAGGAGGAGATGTTAGTTAGACACTGGGAGATGTTAGTTAGACACTGGGAGATGTTAGTTAGACAGGAGGAGATGTTAGTTAGACATTGGGAGATGTTAGTTAGACACTGTGAGATGTTAGTTAGACACTGGGAGATGTTAGTTAGACAGGAGGAGATGTTATTTAGACAGGAGGAGATGTTAGTTAGACACTGGGAGATGTTAGTTAGACACTGGGAGATGTTAGTTAGACAAGAGGAGATGTTATTTAGACAGGAGGAGATGTTAGTTAGACACTGGGAGATGTTAGTTAGACACTGGGAGATGTTAGTTAGACAGGAGGAGATGTTAGTTAGACATTGGGAGATGTTAGTTAGACACTGTGAGATGTTAGTTAGACACTGGGAGATGTTAGTTAGACACTGGGAGATGTTAGTTAGACAAGAGGAGATGTTATTTAGACAGGAGGAGATGTTAGTTAGACACTGGGAGATGTTAATTAGACAGGAGGAGATGTTAGTTAGACATTGGGAGATGTTAGTTAGACACTGGGACATGTTAGTTAGACAAGAGGAGATGTTAGTTAGACAGGAGGAGATGTTAGTTAGACACTGGGAGATGTTAGTTAGACACTGGGAGATGTTAGTTAGACAGGAGGAGATGTTAGTTAGACAGGAGGAGATGTTAGTTAGACATTGGGAGATGTTAGTTAGACACTGGGAGATGTTAGTTAGACAGGAGGAGATGTTAGTTAGACATTGGGAGATGTTAGTTAGACAGGAGGAGATGTTAGTTAGACACTGGGACATGTTAGTTAGACAAGAGGAGATGTTAGTTAGACACTGGGAGATGTTAGTTAGACACTGGGAGATGTTAGTTAGACAGGAGGAGATGTTAGTTAGACATTGGGAGATGTTAGTTAGACACTGGGAGATGTTAGTTAGACAGGAGGAGATGTTAGTTAGACAGGAGGAGATGTTATTTAGACACTGGGAGATGTTAGTTAGACAGGAGGAGATGTTAGTTAGACACTGGGAGATGTTAGTTAGACACTGGGAGATGTTAGTTAGACAAGAGGAGATGTTATTTAGACAGGAGGAGATGTTAGTTAGACACTGGGAGATGTTAGTTAGACACTGGGAGATGTTAGTTAGACAGGAGGAGATGTTAGTTAGACATTGGGAGATGTTAGTTAGACACTGGGAGATGTTAGTTAGACACTGGGAGATGTTAGTTAGACAAGAGGAGATGTTATTTAGACAGGAGGAGATGTTAGTTAGACACTGGGAGATGTTAGTTAGACACTGGGAGATGTTAGTTAGACAGGAGGAGATGTTAGTTAGACATTGGGAGATGTTAGTTAGACAGGAGGAGATGTTAGTTAGACAGGAGGAGATGTTATTTAGACACTGGGAGATGTTAGTTAGACAGGAGGAGATGTTATTTAGACAGGAGGAGATGTTAGTTAGACAGTGGGAGATGTTAGTTAGACAGTGGGAGATGTTAGTTAGACATTGGGAGATGTTAGTTAGACAGGAGGAGATGTTAGTTAGACAGGAGGAGATGTTATTTTGACACTGGGGGAAGTTATGTTTAGTTTAGTTTAGAGATACAGCACTGAAACAGGCCCTTCGGCCCACCGAGTCTGTGCCGACCATCAACCACCCATTTATACTAATCCTACACTAATTCCATATTCCTACCACATCCCCACCTGTCCCTATATTTTCCTACCACCTACCTATACTCGGGGCAATTTATAATGGCCAATTTACCTACCAACCTGCAAGTCTTTGGCTGTGGGAGGAAACCGGAGCACCCGGCGAAAACCCACGCAGACACAGGGTGAACGTGCAAACTCCACACAGGCAGTACCCAGAATTGAACCCGGGTCGCTGGAGCTGTGAGGTTGCGGTGCTAACCACTGCGCCATCTGTGGAGACGAGGAGTTGAATATTCATCCATTACTCACGTAATGATTCCAGAACTGCTGAAAGGTCTTCATGGTGACGGGAGGAATGGTCGTGAAGATAAATAAATCGCAGCTCCTTCTGTCCGATCCCCCTTCCCCTGTACCTGTGACCAGACCGCACAGCAGTAGCGTGACAGTGACTGAGAGGAGAGTGATCCTTGTTCCGATCTCCATCCTGACGGGGTCCGGGAAACGGAAACGAAAGTTTTTCGGATGGATGCTAAGGTGGCGGGTTTCACCGGGATGGGAGAGGGCTCAAAGACACGACGATTCCACTCGTTGTGTGGAGTAAAGTACCGAGCGTTTGGTCTGACTGTTAACTCTGAGACAGCTCTGGTCCTCTCCTCTTCAGTCTTGTCCCTGACTCTGACCCACTCCATCTCCCCGACTGCTTTATAACAGCTCTAGAAGGTGGCAAAATCCCCCTCACGCTCCTGAAATAAAAGTTAAAGAATGGGCAGTTTAATTTCCAATGATGTAAGGGATGCTGGTTCGATTATTAAGGGAAATCAAGAGAGACAGAGAGAGGGCAGTTCAGAAACTGAAAGCTGCCGATCAGGAGGCTGATGCTGTGTGTGATGTTTGGTGTGGAGTGTAAGCAAGAGGGAGAGAAACTGAAATGATCCAGCGGCCGCCCCTGGGCTATCACACGCCCTGTGCACGGCGGCTTGTAGTTCCCTTAACGGAGGCGAAGCTGCAGGAGAAAGAGAGCTACTGGGATTTCAAATGGACCTTGTCCAGGCTGGGGTCTCGTGTGCGGTCGGACAGAATAATCTCCACATCTCACTGTTCCCACAGCATTCACCCTTCAGCCAGGTCAAAGTTATCAAACTTAACTGTGTCTCTCTCAACAGTGCCTTGCATTTATATAGCACCTTTCACATCATTAAAAATCCCTGCGGTGTTTCACAGGAGTGTAAATCAGACAGAATTTCACCCCGAGCCACATCAGGAGATATTAGGGACGGGCGACCAAAAGCTCGGTCAAAGAGGCCGGTTTTAAGCAGCGTCTTAAAGGAGGAGAGAGAGAGGCGGAGAGGTTTAGGGAGGGAATTCCAGAGCTTAGGGCCCCAGGCAGCTGAAGGCACGGCCGCCAATGGTGGAGCGATGGGAATCGGGGGATGGTCAAGAGGCCGGAATTGGAGGAGGGCAGAGATAGGGAGGGTTGTAGGGGCTGGAGGAGGTTACAGAGATAGGGAGGGTTGTAGGGGCTGGAGGAGGTTACAGAGATAGGGAGGGTTGTAGGGGCTGGAAGAGGTTACAGAGATAGGGAGGAGGAGAAGGAGGAGGTTACAGAGATAGGGAGGGTTGTAGGGGCTGGAGGAGGTTACAGAGATAGGGAGGGTTGTAGGGGCTGGAGGAGGTTACAGAGATAGGGAGGAGGAGAAGGAGGAGGTTATGGAGATAGGGAGGGTTGTAGGGGCTGGAGGAGGTTACAGAGATAGGGAGGGTTGTAGGGGCTGGAGGAGGTTACAGAGATCGGGAACGTTGTAGGGGCTGGAGGAGGTTACAGAGATGGGGAGGGTTGTATGGGCTGGAGGAGGTTACAGAGATAGGGAGGGTTGTAGCGGCTGGAGGAGGTTACAGAGATAGGGAGGATTGTAGGGGCTGGAGGAGATAACAGAGATAGGGAGGGATGTAGGGGCTGGAGGAGGTTAGAGTGATAGGGAGGGGTTGTGGGGGCTGGAGGAGGTTACAGAGATAGGGAAGGTTGTAGGGGCTGGAGGGGGTTACAGAGATAGGGAGTGTTGTAGGGGCTGGAGGTGGTTACAGAGATAAGAGTGTTGTAGGGGCTGGAGGAGGTTACAGAGATAGGGAGGGTTGTAGGGGCTGGAGGAGGTTACAGAGATAGAGAGGGTTGTAGGGGCTGGAGGAGGTTACAGATATAGGGAGGGTTGGAGGGGCTGGAGGAGGTTACAGAGATAGGGAGGGTTGTAGGGGCTGGAGGAGGTTACAGAGATAGGGACGGTTGTAGGGGTTGGCGGAGGTTACAGAAAAAAGGAGGGTTGTGGGGGCTGGAGGAGGTTGCAGAGATAGGGAGGGTTGTCGGGGCTGGTGAAGGTTACAGAGAAAAGGAGGGTTGCAGGGGCTGCAGGAGGTTACAGAGATAGGGAGGGTTTTTAGCGGCTGGAGGAGGTTAGAGAGATAGGGAGGGTTGTAGGGGCTGGAGGAGGTTACAGAGAAATGGAGGGTTGTACAGGCTGGAGGAGGTTACAAAGATAGGGAGGGTTGTAGGGGCTGCCGGAGGTTACTGAGATAGGGAGGGTTGTAGGGGCTGGAGGAGGTGACAGAGATAGGGAGGGTTGTAGGGTCTGGAGGAGGTTACAGAGTAAAGGAGGGTTGTACGGGCTGGAGGAGGTTACAGAGATAGGGAGGGTTGTGGGAACTGGAGGAGGTTACAGAGATAGGGAGGGTTGTAGGGGCTGGAGGAGGTTACAGAGATAGGGAGGGTTGTGGGGGCTGGAGGAGGTTACTGAGATAGGGAGGGTTGTAGGGGCTGGAGGAGGTGACAGAGATCGGGAGGGTTGTAGGGGCTGGAGGTGGTTACAGAGATAGGGAGGGTTGTAGGGGCTGGAGGGGGTTACAGAGATAGGGAGGGTTGCAGGGGCTGGATGGGGTTACAGAGATAGGGAGGGTTGTAGGGGCTGGAGGAGGTTCCAGAGATAGGGAGGGTTGTAGGGGCTGGAGCAGGTTACAGAGATAGGGAGGGTTGTAGGAACTGGAGGGGGTTACTGAGATAGGGAGGGTTGTCGGGGCTGGAGGGGGTTACAGAGATAGGGAGGGTTGTAAGGGCTGGAGGGGGTTACAGAGATAGGGAGGGTTGTCGGGGCTGGAGGAGGTTACAGAGATAGGGAGGGTTGTAGGGGCTGGAGGACGGTGAGGAGAGTGCACACTTGTGCCCCTGGTGAAATCCACTTGGAAATCCTTGACCACACTCAATTCTCGGATGGATTCTCCAACGCTTGTTCCTTCCTGGGCTGTTTTCGTTTTCTCTGAATTGACTTGGTGCGTCAGTTCTGTGGTTAATCAGACACCTGCCTCAAAGCACAGGGCAGAGAAGCTTCCAGAAAGCAATGCCTGTCAGTTGGAGGCAACGAGGGAACACCACACTTCCTTCCTCTTTGGTGAATCGGTTTCATTTTCTGCCAAATCGGAGACGAGTAAAACCTAAATCAAAAACAGTCCCTCATTTCCGCCCTTTGCTGGTCTACTTCCCAGTGCAATTGCAGGACTCTGAGGGTCTCGATCATTCCCAGCCCCGGGCTCACTAGGCCTCAGGCTCACTAGGCCTCTGGCTCACCTCGGGGTTTGACGTTCGTGGGGTTCGAGCTCCCACTCCAGAGACGCAAGACGGATAAATCCAGGCCCGAAACTGCACCCCGCCCCCCTCTGCCATGCCAGTCCTAAGGGTGCGCCACGCTGTCGGAGGTGCCATCTTTCAGGATGAGACGTTAAACCCGAGGCCCCCGTCTGCCCCTCTCAGGTGGACATAAAAGATCCCACGGCCAGGGTTGGGTGGGGGGGGTGGGGGCGGTGGTGGCGGGATAAGGGGAGTTCTCCCTGGTGTATGTTCCTCAACCAACTCGAAAAACAAAATAGTCTGGCTATTATTGCTCTCTGTGGGATCTTGCTGTGCGTACATTGGCTGCCTCAGAAAGGGAAACCCCGTCATCGGGTGTGAGGGGGGGTGTTTGGGATGTCCTGGGCTGGTGAAATGAGACGGAGAGACACAAGTCTGTCTTTCCTGAATGAATACGGAGTACTGACACGCTGTGTTAAACTATCTGGTCCGATGAATATCGGCAGCATTTGTATTTCATCTCCTTTCCCCGATTATCGTCAATCTGTGTCCCTCTGATTAAAGACCCTCCCGCCACTGGAAACAGTTTCTCCTGATTTATGGGCGGCACAGATGGCGCAGTGGTTAGCACCGCAGCCTCACAGCTCCAGCGACCCGGGTTCAAATCCGGGTACTGCCTGTGTGGAGTTTGCAAGTTCTCCCTGTGTCTGTGTGGGTTTTCTCCGGGTGCTCCGGTTTCCTCCCACAGCCAAAAGACTTGCAGGTTGGTAGGTAAATTGGCCATTAGCAATTGCCCCTAGTATAGGTAGGTGGTAGGGGAATATCGGGACAGGTGGGGATGTGGTAGGAATATGGAATTAGTGTAGGATTAGTCTAAATGGGTGGTTGATGGTCGGCACAGACTCGGTGGGCCGAAGGGCCTGTTTCAGTGCTGTATCTCTAAACTAAAATAAAACTAAAACCCTTCCTGATTCTGAACACCTCGATTAAATCTTCCCTTAACCTTCTCTGCTCTAAGGAGAACAATCGCAGCTTGTGTGACAGTTGTGTCTCAGTACTGACCCTCCGACAGTGCGGAGCTCCCTCAGTACTGACCCTCCGACAGTGCGGAGCTCCCTCAGTACTGACCCTCTGACAGTGCGGAGCTCCCTCAGTACTGACCCTCCGACAGTGCGGAGCTCCCTCAGTACTGACCCTCCGACAGTGCGGAGCTCCCTCAGTACTGACCCTCCAACAGTGCGGCGCTCCCTCAGTACTGACCCTCCGACAGTGCGGAGCTCCCTCAGTACTGACCCTCCGACAGTGCGGCGCTCCCTCAGTACTGACCCTCCGACAGTGCGGAGCTCCCTCAGTACTGACCCTCCGACAGTGCGGCGCTCCCTCAGTACTGACCCTCCGACAGTGCGGAGCTCCCTCAGTACTGACCCTCCGACAGTGCGGAGCTCCCTCAGTACTGACCCTCCGACAGTGCGGCGTTCCCTCAGTACTGACCCTCCGACAGTGCGGAGCTCCCTCAGTACTGACCCTCCAACGGCGCGTTTAGAGGGGATACGAGGGGAAATCGTTTCACTCAGAGGGTGGTGGGGGTCTGGAACTCAGTGCCTGAAAGGGCGGGAGAAGCAGAAACCCTCAGAAGATTTATAATATTCAGTTGAAATGCTGTAACTGACAAGGATATGGACCAGGATCTGGAAAGTGGGATGTGGCTGGATGGCTATTTCTGGACCAGCATGGACGAGACGGGCCAAATGTCCGCCTCCTGTGCCGTTCATTTACTGAATTTAACGCCCTGGCTGCCGGTGGTGGGATCTTGCCGTGCGCAAATTTCCAGCTGTTATTCCGTGCACGACAACAGTGAGCACGTTTCAAAACAGAAAAACTTCCATCATTGGCTGTGAGGCTATTCGGGACGACCTGAGGGCGGGGGGGAGCGGGGGGTGGGGGGAGGTGGGTGAAAGGGGCTATATAAATGCACGCTCCTTTTTCCTTTGTCGGTTCTGTACATCGGTGAGATGTGGAGATTATTCTGTCCGACCGCACACGAGACCTCAGCCTGGACAAGGTCCATTTGAAATCCCAGTAGCTCTCTTTCTCCTGCAGCTTCGCCTCCGTTAAGGGAACTACAAGCCGCCGTGTACAGGGCGTGTGATAGCCCAGGGGCGGCCGCTGGATCATTTCAGTTTCTCTCCCTCTTGCTCACACTACACACCAAACATCACACACAGCATCAGCCTCCTGATCGGCAGCTTTCAGTTTCTGAACTGCCCTCTCTCTGTCTCTCTTGATTTCCCTTAATAATCGAACCAGCATCCCTTACATCATTGGAAATTAAACTGCCCATTCTTTAACTTTTATTTCAGGAGCGTGAGGGGGATTTTGCCACCTTCTAGAGCTGTTATAAAGCAGTCGGGGAGATGGAGTGGGTCAGAGTCAGGGACAAGACTGAAGAGGAGAGGACCAGAGCTGTCTCAGAGTTAACAGTCAGACCAAACGCTCGGTACTTTACTCCACACAACGAGTGGAATCGTCGTGTCTTTGAGCCCTCTCCCATCCCGGTGAAACCTGCCACCTTAGCATCCATCCGAAAAACTTTCGTTTCCGTTTCCCGGACCCCGTCAGGATGGAGATCGGAACAAGGATCACTCTCCTCTCAGTCACTGTCACGCTACTGCTGTGCGGTCTGGTCACAGGTACAGGGGAAGGGGGATCGGACAGAAGGAGCTGCGATTTATTTATCTTCACGACCATTCCTCCCGTCACCATGAAGACCTTTCAGCAGTTCTGGAATCATTACGTGAGTAATGGATGAATATTCAACTCCTCGTCTCCACAGTGGCGCAGTGGTTAGCACCGCAGCCTCACAGCTCCAGCGACCCGGGTTCAATTCTGGGTACTGCCTGTGTGGAGTTTGCAAGTTCACCCTGTGTCTGCGTGGGTTTTCTCCGGGTGCTCTGGTTTCCTCCCACAGCCAAAGACTTGCAGGTTGATAGGTAAATTGGTCATTATAAATTGCCCCTAGTATAGGTAGGTGGTAGGGGAATTGAGGGAAGGTGGGGATGTGAGAGGGTAATGGGATTAATGTAGGATTAGTATAAATGGGTGGTTGATGGTCGGCACAGACTCGGTGGGCCGAAGGGCCTGTTTCAGTGCTGTATCTCTAAACTAAACTAAACATAACTTCCCCCAGTGTCAAAATAACATCTCCTCCTGTCTAACTAACATCTCCCAATGTCTAACTAACATCTCCCAGTGTCTAACTAACATCTCCCAATGTCTAACTAACATCTCCTCCTGTCTAACTAACATCTCCCAATGTCTAACTAACATCTCCCAGTGTCTAACTAACATCTCCTCCTGTCTAACTAACATCTCCTCCTGTCTAACTAACATCTCCCAGTGTCTAACTAACATCTCCTCCTGTCTAACTAACATCTCCCAGTGTCTAACTAACATCTCCCAATGTCTAACTAACATCTCCTCCTGTCTAACTAACATCTCCTCCTGTCTAACTAACATCTCCCAGTGTCTAACTAACATCTCCCAATGTCTAACTAACATCTCCTCCTGTCTAACTAACGTCTCCTCCTGTCTAACTAACATCTCCTGTCTAACTAACATCTCCTCCTGTCTAACTAATATCTCCTCCTGTCTAACTAACATCTCCTCCTGTCTAACTAACATCTCCCAGTGTCTAACTAACGTCTCCTCCTGTCGAACTAACATCTCCTCCTGTCTAACTAACATCTCCTCCTGTCTAACTAACATCTCCCAGTGTCTAACTAACATCTCCCAATGTCTAACTAACATCTCCTCCTGTCTAACTAACATCTCCCAATGTCTAACTAACATCTCCTCCTGTCTAACTAACATCTCCCAATGTCTAACTAACATCTCCCAGTGTCTAACTAACATCTCCCAATGTCTAACTAACATCTCCTCCTGTCTAACTAACATCTCCCAGTGTCTAACTAACATCTCCCAGTGTCTAAATAACATCTCCTCCTGTCTAACTAACATCTCCTCCTGTCTAACTAACATCTCCCAGTGTCTAACTAACATCTCCCAATGTCTAACTAACATCTCCTCCTGTCTAACTAACATCTCCCAATGTCTAACTAACATCTCCCAATGTCTAACTAACATCTCCTCCTGTCTAACTAACATCTCCCAATGTCTAACTAACATCTCCTCCTGTCTAACTAACATCTCCCAATGTCTAACTAACATCTCCCAATGTCTAACTAACATCTCCTCCTGTCTAACTAACATCTCCCAGTGTCTAACTAACATCTCCCAGTGTCTAACTAACATCTCCTCCTGTCTAACTAACATCTCCCAATGTCTAACTAACATCTCCCAATGTCTAACTAACATCTCCTCCTGTCTAACTAACATCTCCCAGTGTCTAACTAACATCTCCCAGTGTCTAACTAACATCTCCTCCTGTCTAACTAACATCTCCTCCTGTCTAACTAACATCTCCCAGTGTCTAACTAACATCTCCTCCTGTCTAACTAACATCTCCCAGTGTCTAACTAACATCTCCCAGTGTCTAAATAACATCTCCTCTTGTCTAACTAACATCTCCCAGTGTCTAACTAACATCTCCTCCTGTCTAACTAACATCTCCCAATGTCTAACTAACATCTCCCAATGTCTAACTAACATCTCCTCCTGTCTAACTAACATCTCCCAGTGTCTAACTAACATCTCCCAATGTCTAACTAACATCTCCTCCTGTCTAACTAACATCTCCTCTTGTCTAACTAACATCTCCCAGTGTCTAACTAACATCTCCTCTTGTCTAACTAACATCTCCCAGTGTCTAACTAACATCTCCTCTTGTCTAACTAACATCTCCCAGTGTCTAACTAACATCTCCCAATGTCTAACTAACATCTCCTCCTGTCTAACTAATATCTCCTCCTGTCTAACTAATATCTCCTCCTGTCTAACTAACATCTCCTCCTGTCTAACTAACATCTCCCAGTGTCTAACTAACGTCTCCTCCTGTCGAACTAACATCTCCTCCTGTCTAACTAACATCTCCTCCTGTCTAACTAACATCTCCCAGTGTCTAACTAACATCTCCCAGTGTCTAACTAACATCTCCCAGTGTCTAACTAACATCTCCTCCTGTCTAACTAACATCTCCCAGTGTCTAACTAACATCTCCTCCTGAATAACTAACATCTCCCAGTGTCTAACTAGCATCTCCCAATGTCTAACTAACATCTCCTCCTGTCTAACTAACATCTCCCAGTGTCTAACTAACATCTCCTCCTGTCTAACTAACATCTCCCAATGTCTAACTAACATCTCCTCCTGTCTAACTAACATCTCCCAATGTCTAACTAACATCTCCTCCTGTCTAACTAACATCTCCTCTTGTCTAACTAACATCTCCCAGTGTCTAACTAACATCTCCTCTTGTCTAACTAACATCTCCCAGTGTCTAACTAACATCTCCCAATGTCTAACTAACATCTCCTCCTGTCTAACTAACATCTCCTCTTGTCTAACTAACATCTCCCAGTGTCTAACTAACATCTCCTCCTGTCTAACTAACATCTCCCAATGTCTAACTAACATCTCCTCCTGTCTAACTAACATCTCCCAATGTCTAACTAACATCTCCTCCTGTCTAACTAACGTCTCCTCCTGTCGAACTAACATCTCCTCCTGTCTAACTAACATCTCCCAATGTCTAACTAACATCTCCTCCTGTCTAACTAACATCTCCTCTTGTCTAACTAACATCTCCCAATGTCTAACTAACATCTCCTCCTGTCTAACTAACATCTCCCAGTGTCTAACTAACATCTCCCAATGTCTAACTAACATCTCCTCCTGTCTAACTAACATCTCCTCTTGTCTAACTAACATCTCCCAATGTCTAACTAACATCTCCTCCTGTCTAACTAACGTCTCCTCCTGTCGAACTAATATCTCCTCCTGTCTAACTAACATCTCCTGTCTAACTAACATCTCCTCCTGTCTAACTAACGTCTCCTCCTGTCGAACTAACATCTCTTCTTGTCTAACTAACGTCTCCTCCTGTCTAACTAACATCTCCCAATGTCTAACTAACATCTCCCAGTGTCTAACTAACGTCTCCTCCTGTCTAACTAATATCTCCTCCTGTCTAACTAACGTCTCCTCCTGTCTAACTAACATCTCCTCTTGTCTAACTAACATCTCCCAGTGTCTAACTAACGTCTCCTCCTGTCTAACTAACATCTCCTCCTGTCTAACTAACATCTCCCAGTGTCTAACTAACGTCTCCTCCTGTCTAACTAACATCTCCCAGTGTCTAACTAACATCTCCTCCTGTCTAACTAACATCTCCCAGTGTCTAACTAACATCTCCTCCTGTCTAACTAACATCTCCCAGTGTCTAACTAACTTCTCCCAGTGTCTAACTAATATCTCCTCCTGTCGAACTAACATCTCCTCCTGTCTAACTAACATCTCCCAATGTCTAACTAACGTCTCCTCCTGTCTAACTAACATCTCCTCCTGTCTAACTAACATCTCCCAGTGTCCAACTAACGTCTCCTCCTGTCTAACTAATATCTCCTCCTGTCTAACTAACATCTCCTCCTGTCTAACTAACATCTCCTCCTGTCTAACTAACATCTCCCAGTGTCTAACTAACGTCTCCTCCTGTCTAGCTAACATCTCCTCCTGTCTAACTAACATCTCCTCCTGTCTAACTAACATCTCCCAGTGTCTAACTAACGTCTCCTCCTGTCTAACTAATATCTCCTCCTGTCTAACTAACATCTCCTCCTGTCTAACTAACATCTCCTCCAGTCTAACTAACATCTCCCAGTGTCTAACTAACGTCTCCTCCTGTCTAACTAATATCTCCTCCTGTCTAACTAACATCTCCTCCTGTCTAACTAACATCTCCTCCTGTCTAACTAACATCTCCCAGTGTCTAACTAACGTCTCCTCCTGTCTAACTAACATCTCCTCCTGTCTAACTAACATCTTCTCCAGTCTAACTAACATCTCCCAGTGTCTAACTAACATCTCCTCCTGTCTAACTAATATCTCCCAGTGTCTAACAAACATCTCCTCCTGTCTAACTAACATCTCCTCCTGTCGAACTAACATCTCCTCCTGTCTAACTAACATCTCCCAATGTCTAACTAACATCTCCTCCTGTCTAACTAACATCTCCTCCTGTCTAACTAACATCTCCCAGTGTCTAACTAACATCTCCCAGTGTCTAACTAACATCTCCTCCTGTCTAACTAATATCTCCTCCTGTCTAACTAACATCTTCTCCTGTCTAACTAATGTGATTGAAGTTTTTGAGCTTTTAACTGCCGTGCTAGTTAAAGGAGTGTCTATTAATCTTGGATTTGCAGATGGCTTTTGATATAGTTCCACACAAGAGACTTTTGGCGAAACCGGGAGCGAATGGAATTGATGGCAGGGTGTCGAGCATATGAAGGGGATTGGTTAGGAGCTGGGAGACAGAGAGTGGGAATAATGGGTGTGTATTCAGATTGGGAGGATGAGAGCAGTGGTGTCTCCCAGAGATCTGTACTGGGGTCTCACCTTTCACCATATTGACCAGTTAGATGAGGGAGTAGTGAACTGTCCATTGATATTTACTGATGACACGATGTTAAATGGTACAGTAATTAGTGTAGACCGGAACAGGAAGTTGCAATGAGAAGTTAGTATATTAAGTATTTCCCCTGGTGGGAGTGTCCAGACCTTAAAATCAGAGCCTTGTCGTTCAGGGGTGATGTCAGGAAGCAACTGTTCACACAAAGGGGAGTGGAAATCTGGAACTCTCTCCCCCCAGAAAGCTGTCTCTTCCCTTCAACACTTCAATATCTCCCCGTCTCGCTTAGTCTGAATAACTGTCCCCCACCAACTTCACTCTGAATCTCCCACCCTTAGTCCCTTCCCATCTGTTATCCCCCTCTCACCCACAATTACCTCTGACCTCCAAAGGAACTCCCTCAACCCCTCCCTCACTGAATCTCCCTCCGATAACTTCAGTTCCCTCTCTCATTTCAAACTCACCTCCCCTCAACAGCTCTGAATGACCAGGTCAGTGCCCATCGCAGATTCCAATCCTCTCCTCCTGTAACTGGGCAGGGTCTGCTAAAACCGCCTCCACTGCCCCTCCCTGCCGTCACCATCTCACATGCCCTATCTCCGTAACCTCATCCAGCCCCTACAACCCTCCCTATCTCTGTAACCTCCTCCAGTCCCTACAACGCTCCCTATCCCTGTAATCTCCTGCAGCCCCTACAACCCTCCCTATCTCTGTAACCTCATCCAGCTCCTACAACCCTCCCTATCTCTGTCACCTCCTCCAGTCCCTACAACCCTCCCTATCTCTGTAACCTCCTCCAGCCCCGACAACCCTCCCTATCTCTGTAACCTCCTCCAGTCCCTACAACCCTCCCTATCTCCATAACCTCCTCCAGTCCCTGCACCCCTCCCTATCTCAGTAACCTCCTCCAGCCCCTACAACCCTCCCTATCTCTGTAACCTCCTCCAGCCCCTACAACCCTCCCTATCTCTGTAACCTTTTCCAGCCCCTACAACCCTCCCTATCTCTGTAGCCTGCTCCAGTCCCTGCAACTCACCTTATTTCTGTAACCGCCTCAAGTCCCTACAACCCTCCCTATCACTGTCACCTCCTCCAGCCCCTACAACCCTCCCTATATCTGTAACCTCCTCCAGTCCCTACACCCCTCCCTATCTCTGTCACCTCCTCCAGCCCCTACAACCCTCCCTATCTCTGTAACCTCCTCCAGCCCCTACAACCCTCCCTATCTCCGTAACCTCATCCAGCCCCTACAACCCTCCCTATCTCTGTAACCTCTTCCAGCCCCTACAACCCTCCCTATCTCCGTAACCTCATCCAGCCCCTACCACCCTCCCTATCTCTGTAACCTCTTCCAGCCCCTACAACCCTCCCTATCTCTGTAACCTCATCCAGCTCCTACCACCCTCCCTATCTCTGTAACCTCTTCCAGCCCCTACAACCCTCCCTATCTCTGTAACCTCATCCAGCTCCTACCACCCTCCCTATCTCTGTAACCTCTTCCAGCCCCTACAACCCTCCCTATCTCCGTAACCTCATCCAGCCCCTGCAACCCTCCCTATCTCTGTAACCTCTTCCAGCCCCTACAACCCTCCCTATCTCTGTAACCTCATCCAGCTCCTACAACCCTCCCTATCTCTGTAACCTCCTCCAGTCCCTACAACGCTCCCTATCTCTGTAACCTCCTCCAGCCCCTACAACCCTCCCTATCTCTGTAACCTCATCCAGCCCCTACCACCCTCCCTATCTCTGTAACCTCCTCCCGTCCCTACACCCCTCCCTATCTCTGTTACCTCCTCCAGTCCCTGCAACCCTCCCTATCTCGGTAATCTCCTCCAGTCCCTACACCCCGCCCTATCTCTGTAACCTCCTCCAGCCCCTATAACCCTCCCTATCTCTGTAACCTCCTCCAGCCCCGACAACCCTCCCTATCTCTGTAACCTTTTCCAGCCCCTGCAACCCTCCCTATCTCTGTAACCTCCTCCAGTCCCTACAACTCACCTTATCTCTGTAACCTCCTCCAGCCCCGACAACCCTCCCTATCTCTGTAACCTCCTCCATCCCCGACAACCCTCCCTATCTCTGTAACCTCCTCCCGTCCCTACACCCCTCCCCATCTCCGTAACCTCCTCCAGTCCCTACAACCCTCCCTATCTCTGTAACCTCCTCCAGTCCCTACAACTCACCTTATCTCTGTAACCGCCTCAAGTCCCTGCAACCCTCCCTATCACTGTAACCTCCTCCAGCCCCTACAACCCTCCCTATATCTGTAACCTCCTCCAGTCCCTACAACCCTCCCTATCTCTGTAACCTCCTTTAGCACCTGCAACCCTCCCTATCTCTGTAACCTCCTCCAGCCCCTACAACCCTCCCTATCTCTAACCTCCTCCAGCCCCTACAACCCTCCCTATCTCTGTAACCTCCTCCAGCCCCTGCAACCCTCCCTATCTCTGTAACCACCTCCAGCCCCTACAGCCCTCCCTATCCCCTAGCCTCCTGCAGCCGCTACAACCCTCCCTATCTCTGTAACCTCCTCCAGCCCCTACAACCCTCCCTATCTCCGTAACCTCCTCCAGCCCCTACAACCCTCCCTATCTCTGTAACCTCCTCCTGCCCCTACAACCCTGCCTATCTCTAACCTCCTCCAGACCCTACAACCGTCCCTATCCCCGTATCCTCCTCCAGCCCCTACAACCCTCCCTATCTCTGTAACCTCCTCCAGCCCCTACAACCGTCCCTATCCCCGTATCCTCCTCCAGCCCCTACAACCCTCCCTATCTCTGTAACCTCCTCCAGCCCCTACAACCGTCCCTATCCCCGTATCCTCCTCCAGCCCCTACAACCCTCCCTATATCTGTAACCTCCTCCAGTCCCTACAACCCTCCCTATCTCTGTAACCTCCTCCAGCATCTGCAACCCACCCTATATCTGTAACCTCCTCCAGCCCCTACAACCCTCCCTATCTCCGTAACCTCCTCCAGCCCCTACAACCCTCCCTATCTCTGTAACCTCCTCCTGCCCCTACAACCCTGCCTATCTCTAACCTCCTCCAGACCCTACAACCGTCCCTATCCCCGTATCCTCCTCCAGCCCCTACAACCCTCCCTATCTCTGTAACCTCCTCCAGCCCCTACAACCCTCCCTATCTCTAACCTCCTCCAGCCCCTACAACCCTCCCTATCTCTGTAACCTCCTCCAGCCCCTACAACCCTCCCTATCTCTGTAACCTCCTCCAGCCCCTACAACCCTCCCTATCTCTGTAACCTCCTCCAGCCCCTACAACCCTCCGAGATCTCTGCCCTCCTCCAATTCCGGCCTCTTGACCATCCCCCGATTCCCATCGCTCCACCATTGGCGGCCGTGCCTTCAGCTGCCTGGGGCCCTCAGCTCTGGAATTCCCTCCCTAAACCTCTCCACCTCTCTCTCTCCTCCTTAAAGACGCTGCTTAAAATCGACCTCTTTGACCGAGCCTTTGGTCACCCGACCCTGATATCTCCTGATGTGACTCGGGGTTAAATTCTGTTTGAGTTACGTTCCTGTGAAGTGCCCTGGGATGTCTATGGTGCTATATAAATGCAGGTTGAGAATGGTGGTCCTACTCTCCTCTCCTGCTCTCACCCACCTGGGCCCCGTCCTCAACACTTGGCCGTGGGCCCCTCCTCCTCCCTTCCCTCTTCTGCTCCATCCTTTCAGCTGAAATCCATCTTTTGGGAATGTGGTGTGTTATCCTGCTGATTCCACTGGGATATTCCCTTTGGAAGTGGACACTGAGTGTGTTTTTCTTCCTCCCACAGGTCAGAATCCGCTCTCTCCCCTACTCCGATCCACTGGTGGCCTCGTTGGATGATGTGAAGAGACTGATTGTGAGTGTAGTTCACTTTCCTTATCACAGACCCAGCACCTGCACTCAGTGACACTCGAACATTGAGGAGTGAGGGTCACTCACTGACCGGTTACTGAGGGTTTTAACCCCTCCTCCAGCCCGCACACTCTCCTCCCGGCCATTCCCTCATCTGTCACACAATTCTCTCTAATTCCAGGTCCCTGAAAGGCGAGTGCTGATTCGAGCAGAGTTTCAACTTTTCACTGAGATTCTGGGACATGTGACCGAGGAGACACTGGGAGTTTTCGGGAGAAGAGCTCGTGAGACCCTGGCCTTGATCACAGTCAAACTGTCCGAGTGTGTAAGTACAGCGGGGGGAGGTCTGTCTGTCTGTGAGAGAGAGTGTGTGAGTGTGTGTGTGAGAGAGAGAGTGTGTGTGAGTGTGACAGAGTGTGAGTGTGTGTCTGTGAGAGAGAGTGTGTGCGTGGATCTGTCAGTGTCTGTCTGTCTGTCTGTGTGTGAGAGAGAGAGAGTGTGTGAGTGTGTGTGTATATCTGTCAGTGTCTGACTGTCAGTTGTATGTGTGTGTGTGTGTATCTGTCAGTGTGTGTATATGTCTGCCTGTCAGTGTGTGTGTATCTGTCAGTGTGTCTATATGTCTGTCTGTGTGTGTGTATTTCTGTCAGTGTGTCTATATGTCTGTCAGTGTGTGTATTTCTGTCAGTGTGTGTATATGTCTGTCTGTCAGTGTGTGTGTATCTGTCAATGTGTCTATATGTCTGTCTGTGTGTGTGTATTTCTGTCAGTGTGTCTATATGTCTGTCTGTCTGTCAGTGTGTGTATATGTTTGTCTGTGTGTGTGTATCTGTCAGTGTGTGTATATGTCTGTCTGTCTGTGTGTGTGTATCTGTCAATGTGTGTATGTCTGTCTGTGTGTGTGTGTGTATCTGTCAGTGTGTGTGTATGTCTGTCTGTGTGTGTATTTCTGTCAGTGTGTCTATATGTCTGTCTGTCTGTGTGTGTGTATCTGTCAGTGTGTGTGTATTTCTGTCTGTGTGTGTGTGTATCTGTCAGTGTGTGTATATGTCTGTCTGTGTGTGTATTTCTGTCAGTGTGTCTATATGTCTGTCTGTCTGTGTGTGTGTATCTGTCAGTGTGTGTGTTTGTCTGTCTGTGTGTGTGTAGTATTTCTGTCAGTGTGTGTATATGTCTGTCTGTGTGTGTGTGTATTTCTGTCAGTGTGTGTATATGTCTGTCTGTGTGTGTGTGTATTTCTGTCAGTGTGTGTATATGTCTGTCTGTGTGTGTGTATTTCTGTCAGTGTGTGTATATGTCTGTCTGTGTGTGTGTATCTGTCAGTGTGTGTATATGTCTGTCTGTGTGTGTGTGTATTTCTGTCAGTGTGTGTATATGTCTGTCTGTGTGTATTTCTGTCAGTGTGTGTATATGTCTGTCTGTGTGTGTGTATTTCTGTCAGTGTGTGTATATGTCTGTCTGTCTGTGTGTGTGTATTTCTGTCTGTCTGTCTATATGTCTGTCTGTCTGTCAGTGTGTGTATTTCTGACTGTCAATGTGTGTCTGTCAGTGTATCTGTGTGTGCGTCCTTGTGCGTATCTAACTCTCTGTAGGTCTCTCACTGCTTGTGTTTTGCTGTGTAAGTTTGTCTCTGTCTTGTTATCTCTCTGTTTATTTCTATTTCTCATTCACTCCATCCACCTCTCTCTCTCTCCACCTGTCTCCCTCTTTTTCTCTCTCTCTTTTAATAGTTTCTCAATGATTCTCTCTATTTCCCCTTTCAGTCTCTCTCTCTCTCTCTCTCTCCCTCGTCCTCCTCAGTCCCTCACCTCCACCCTAACTCTCTCCATCTGTTATTTCCCCAGGTAATGGCGGATGCTCTGAATGCAGACCAATATTCTACGGATCTTTCCCACTTGTTAAAGAGGCTTGAAGATGTGAAGGATATGGTAATTGCAATTTCCTATTTCCTGACCTGGATCCCACTTGGATCCAGTTGATTATCGATGTGTTGGGGATGTGAAGGATGAAATTTCAGATCCATTCTTTGGGTGCAATGATTGTGAATTCAGGGCTGAGTGTGGGTTAACCTGGGGCCATGTTGGAATGGGAGCACTGGCTGATCGAGGAACAGGGGCAGAAAGGCCAGCAGAGCCCAGCAGAGAGCAGAGCCCAGCACAACCCAGCAGAGCCCAGCAGAGAGCAGCCCAGCACAACCCAGCAGAGCCCAGCAGAGAGCAGCCCAGCACAACCCAGCAGAGCCCAGCAGAGAGCAGAGCCCAGCACAACCCAGCAGAGCCCAGCAGAGAGCAGCCCAGCACAAGCCAGCAGAGCCCAGCAGAGAGCAGAGCCCAGCACAACCCAGCAGAGCCCAGCAGAGAGCAGCCCAGCACAAGCCAGCAGAGCCCAGCAGAGAGCAGCCCAGCACAAGCCAGCAGAGCCCAGCAGAGAGCAGAGCCCAGCACAAGCCAGCAGAGCCCAGCCCCGCACCCTCCCCTACGCAGCCAGGACAGTCTAACCCCGCCCAGTCCATCAGTCGCTTACACCGGCCCCGTTCTCTCTGAAATCACTGCCCATTTCTTGCCCGCTGCCGCTGTGGGGATTTCGGACTCGGGGGTGAGCGTTGGGAATGTGATCGGAAGTAGCCGCTGTTGTCTCTCATCTCCTCCGGACCCGGGCCATGTGGCAGGCGGCACGCGATCCGGCGCGGTTTGACACCCGAGGGGATCAGTAACCCATTGCCTCTCTCTTGTCTGTCCCTGTTGTTGTAGGGTAACCCCATCTCTTCATCGGATAACGTCGTGGCCAACCTGATGCAGGTCCTGAACGAGCATCTTACCTGTGCGGCCAGAGGGACATCGTGTTAGTGCGGTCATCGGTACATTCCTGCTCATTGCAGCCATGGTCACTGACAGAGGAGGAATCTTCACTATCTTCACCATCTTCACCATTGCCAAGATCGTCAGCCTCCTCACCACGATCAAGCTGATCATCAACATTTCACTCTTCCCCGAACTCCCTCAATCTCCTCATTCCCGCTTCACCTCATCTTAATCAGGCTTCAACCTGAAACGTTAACTCTGCTTCTCTCTCCACAGAGGCTGCCGGACCTGCTGAGTATTTCCAGCACTTTCTGTTTTTGATTCCACACAACCCTTCCCTGTTAAAGTTAACACCATCCTGAAATTTTTCATTTTGACTCTTGTTTAATTGATCACAATTTATTGATTAATATTTAATATATTTTTTCTAGTATTTAATTTGTTGCGATCAGTTTATTTATTACTCTGAATGTTTTATTTTTATAATTAATATTTAAGATTGTGGTTTTATTGTCATGCAGTTTAATTATTATCCCAATGTGAAGGAATTATTTATTATTAGCTTATCTACAGTGGCATTGCTCATGGTTAGAACGTTTACAGCACAGAAAGAGGCCACTAGGCCCATCGTGTCTGTGCCGGCTGAAAAACAATCCTATTCTAATCCCACCTTCCAGCATTTGGTCCGTAGCCCTGCAGATTACAGCACTTGAGGTGCATATCCAGACTCCTTTTGAATGAGTTGAGGGTTTCTGCCTCAACTACCCTTTCAGGCAGTGAGTTCCAGACCATCACCACCCACTGGGTGAAAATGTTTTTCCTCATCTCCCCTCTAATCTTTCTACCAATCACGTTAAATCTATGCCTCCTGGTCACTGACCTCTCTGCTAAGGTGAATAGACCCTTCACCTCCACTCTATCCAGGCCCCTCACAATTGTGTACATTTCAATCAGATTCTCCCCTCAGCCTCCTCTGTTCCAAGGAGAACAACCCCAGCCGATCCAATCTTTCATCATAGCTGTATTTTTCCAGTCCTGGCAACATCCTCGTAAATCTCCTCTGTACCCTCTCTAGTGCAATTACATCCTTTCTGTAATGAGGTGATCAGAACTGCACACAGTATTCAAGTTGTGGCCTAACCAATGAGTTATACAGTTCCAGCATAACCTCCCTGCTCTTATATTCTGTACCTCGGCTAATAAAGGAAAGGATTCCATCTGCCTTTTTAACCACCTTATCGACCTGTCCTGCTACCTTCAGGGATCTGTGGACATTCACACCAAGGTCCCTCACTTCCTCTATACTTCTCAGTATTTTCCCATTAATCGTGCATTCCTTTGCCTTGGTTGACCTCCCGAAATGCAGCACCTCACACTTCTCCAGGTTGAATTCCATTTGCCACTTTTCTGCCCATCTGACCAGACCATCAATATCTTCCTGCAGCCTACAGCTATCCTCCTCGCTATCTACCACACGGCCAATCTTTGCGTCGTCTGCAAACTTCTTGATCATGCCCCCTCCATCCAAATCGTTAATAAACACCACAAAAAGCAGGGGGCCCAGTACTGAGCCCTGCGGAACGCCACTGGAAACAGCCCTCCAGTCGCAAAAACACCCATCAACAATTACCCTTTGTTTCCTGCCACTGAGCCAATTTTGTATCCACCTTGCTGCATTTCCCTGGATCCCATGGGATTTTATTTTTTTTAACCAGTCTGCCATGTGGGACCTTGTCAAAAACCTTGCTAAAATCCATGTAGATCACATCAACTGCACTACCCTCATCTATCTTCCTTGTTACTTCTTCAAAAACATTCGATCAATTTGGTTGTGACTTTCAGTTGCAGATTTCACAGTCACCATGACTGAGAGGAGCTTTTTATTCCCGATTTATTTAATTAACTGAATTTAAATACCCTCAGCTGCCGAGGTGGGATTTGAATCCATGTCTCGAGATTGTTACCCCAGGTTTATGGGTTATGAGTCCAGTAACATAGCCATGATGCCTCTGTACCCGATTAACATGTAGAAAAAGGTTTACATTCTTTGAAGTTTGTATATTTATTATCCCGTTTTCAAATAAACAAAAACATGAGAAAAATGGATTGTAGCTCCTTATTGGACAAGTACAGTAATGGATGCATTACATGTCAGATAACTTGACTGCAAGGACAGTTCCTGTTGGAAATCAGAATTGATGATGGAATTATGGAAGTTCGGACAAAACGTACGGGTTTAAAAGGTGGACTGAATTATGTCGGAATGGCCGGGCCAATTATCAGTCCCAGCTGCCTGCTCATGACGTCCTATGAGAGATCATTAAGAACATGAGAAACAGGAGAAGGGTGAGGCCATTCGGCCCCTCGATCCTGCTCCCCTCCCCCGTTCAATACGATCCTACCTACACTAGGGGCAATTGCTAATGGCCAATTTACCGATCAACCTGCAAGTCTTTTGGCATGGGGGAGGAAACCGGAGCACCCGGAGGAAACCCACGCGGACACAGGGAGAACTTGCAAACTCCACCACACAGGCAGTACCCGGAATCGAACCCGGGTCCCTGGAGCTGTGAGGCTGCGGTGCTAACCACTGCGCCAGTGAACCTTCACTGGGCCGCCTCCAATGCAAGTCTATCCTTCCTTAAATATAGAGACCAAAACCCGACACAGTCCTCCCTCCAGGTGTGGTCTGACCAAAGCTCCCTACCACTGTAGCAAGACATCCTTACTCCTGTACTCCAATCCCCTTTGCAATAAAGGCCAACATGTCATTTGCCTTGCTAATTGCCTGCTGTACCTGCATGCTAACTTTCTGGGTTCCTTATACGAGTGCAACCAAGTCTCTCTGAACACCAACGTTTAAAAAATTCACACCTTTAAAAAAATACTCTGCTTTTCTATTCCTACGGCCAAAGTGAATAATCTCACACTTCCCCACGTTATACTCCATCTGCCACCTTGTTACCCACTCACTTAACCTGTCTAAATCTCTTTGCAGCCTCTCTGCGTCCTCCCCACCTAGCTTTGTATCATCAGCAAACTTAGATACACTACTCTCTGTCTCTTTGACTAAATCATTAAGATAGATTGACGCAGCCTCAAAAAAAACTCAAATTTGTCAAACACAGTTTCCCTGTCGTCAAACCATGTTGACTTTGCCTAATCAACTCATCTATAGATATTAGGATAAAGTTAGAATCATAGAATAGGGGGAGAGGCCATTCAGCCCATCGAGCCTGTGTTGACCCACTCCGCACTCTGGTGTTCCCAGAATTCCGGTCCCTTATCAGTAGAAAATGGGAACTAAAACTCATTTTCAGGGTCCAGTTTGGTTTAATATCCATTATTACATTGCTACCACAGTCAGTAGCTGAGTGAAGAGGATGGGATGTGGGTGTGTGTGTGAGGTGATGGTGCGGCCGGGCGCTCCAAGGCCCCCGGTTGATTTGCGCCTGCGTACAGTTTGTTTCTGTGGTTCGCGCTCGGGGAAAATATTTCCCTCCGGGTCCCGGCGGGTCCTCGATGTCATCAGGGAGGCGCCGCGCGGCGTCATCACTGCGCGACGCAAATGAAAGCAAGGGGCAGGGAAGGAGAAAACAGTGAAGGAGAGAGAGAGATTGGGATAGAGAGAAAGAGAAAGACTGGGATAAAGGGAAAAGGGGGAGAGAGAGAGAGAGAGATTGATTGATTGGGATAGAGAGAAAGAGAAAGACTGGGATAAAGGGAAAAGGGGGAGAGAGAGAAAGAGAGAGATTGGGATAGAGAGAAAGAGAAAGACTGGGATAAAGGGAAAAGGGGGAGAGAGAGAGATTGATTGGGATAGAGAGAAAGAGAAAGACTGGGATAAAGGGAAAAGGGGGAGAGAGAGAAAGAGAGAGATTGGGATAGAGAGAAAGAGAAAGACTGGGATAAAGGGGAGAGAGAGAAAGAGAGAGATTGGGATAGAGAGAAAGAGAAAGACTGGGATAAAGGGAAAAGGGGGAGAGAGAGAGATTGATTGGGATAGAGAGAAAGAGAAAGACTGGGATAAAGGGAAAAGGGGGAGAGAGAGAAAGAGAGAGATTGGGATAGAGAGAAAGAGAAAGACTGGGATAAAGGGGAGAGAGAGAAAGAGAGAGATTGGGATAGAGAGAAAGAGAAAGACTGGGATAAAGGGAAAAGGGGGAGAGAGAGAGATTGATTGGGATAGAGAGAAAGAGAAAGACTGGGATAAAGGGAAAAGGGGGAGAGAGAGAAAGAGAGAGATTGGGATAGAGAGAAAGAGAAAGACTGGGATAAAGGGAAAAGGGGGAGAGAGAGAGATTGATTGGGATAGAGAGAAAGAGAAAGACTGGGATAAAGGGAAAAGGGGGAGAGAGAGAAAGAGAGAGATTGGGATAGAGAGAAAGAGAAAGACTGGGATAAAGGGAAAAGGGGGAGAGAGAGAGATTGATTGGGATAGAGAGAAAGAGAAAGACTGGGATAAAGGGAAAAGGGAGAGAGAGAGAGAGAGAGAGAGAGACTGGGATAGAGAGAAAGAGAAAGACGGATAGAGAGAAAGACTGGGATAAAGGGAAAAGGGAGAGAGAGAGACTGGGATAGAGAAAAAGAGAAAGACGGATAGAGAGAAAGAGAAAGACTGGGATAAAGGGAAAAGGGAGAGAGAGAGAGAGGCTGGGATAGAAAGAAAGAGAAAGCCAGGGATAGAGAGAAAAGGAAAAAGGGGAGAGAGAAAGACTGGGATAGAGGGAGAGTGAAAAAGAAAGAGAGGGAAAGGAAAGTGAGAGACTGGGATAGAGAGAGAGAGAAAGATTGGGATAGAGAGAAAGAAAAGGAAAAAAGAAAGAGAAGGAAAAGGGGAGAGAGTGAGAAAGGGATAGAGATACTGTGCCACTGAGAGATAAAGGGAGAGAAAGGGATAGAGAAAGAGTGCAGAGATAGAGGGAGAGAGAGACTGGGGAATTGGGCAATAGAGGGAGAGAGATGGGGAAGGAGAGACTGGGGCAGTGAGATAAAGGAAAACAAGGCAGCAACTGTGTGTGTGTGAGAGAGAGAGACACAGGCTGACTGACTCTGGGGCACAGCGAGAGAGAGAGAAGAGACAGCGGACTGGGACTGCAGTGGGAGAGACTGGGATATTGAGAGAGAGGGAGAGTGAAAAGGGACTGGGGAGTCAGTCACGGAGGAACTGAGGGAGAGGATAGAAAGACTGGGAGGGAGCTTAGAACATTCACAGAAACGTGGAAATAGGGTGAGGAGAGCAGACAGGGACAGGCGCAACTGCCAGACAGACACAGACCCTCCGACAGGGAGTCTGGCCCTCAGAACCAGGCTGGTCTGCGAGGCACGGAGGGTCAGGCTGCAGAAAGGTTGAGGAGTCTGATCGGATTGTGGGAGAGAGAAATGAGACTGAGAGCCCTCAGTCGGAGCGGACAACACGATGTCTAGTCAAGGAGCGGAAGGCGTGTGGAGCTACGACTGGAGCCGGCCAGAGACGCGGGCACGTCTGGAGGAGATCTTCTTCCGAGAGAAGGATTTCATCCGGGTCGGGAGCGAGGAATGCCAGGAATTCTGGAGCTTCCTGGAGCGCTATCAGAGATTCCAGCAGAGACAGAGGGAGAAGAAGGATCAGCGGCGACGAGAGGGAGAGGGGACGACAGGGGAAAGAGGGAGTGAGAAAAGGAGAGGGGGGAAGAGAGAGGAAGGAGGGAACGAGAGAAGGGGAAAAGGAGAGGGGGCGACAAGGGAAAGAGGGAACGAGAGGCGGGAGAAAGGAGAGGGTTCGAGAGGGGCAGGAGGGAATGAGAGGAGGAGAGGACGAGAGAGGATGAGAGAGGAAGGGGGGAATGAGAGAAGGGGGGAAGGAGATGTGATTAAAGGGGTAGGGGGCCGGGCAGTGCTGGAGCTGCCGATGGAGTATGACCCGGGGTACCGGATTAACCTGTCGGTGGTGACGGGGGATGTGGAGCAAGTGGCCAGCGGGGGTAGGCGGAGGGGCAGGGCAGGCATTGGGGAGAGGGAGGAGATCCCCCGGGTGGAGAGAGCCGCTTTCCGCCAGGCGTTGCGGCACTTTGCCGAGTTCAGGCAGAAGCAGAGTTTCGGCCGGCTTTGCCATCTGTTCCAGTGCCGGCGGGGCCTGCCCATTGCTAACTACCGGAGCCGGCTGCTGGAGCTGGTGAGGGATGAGCCAGTACTGGTGGTGGCCGGTGATACGGGCTGCGGGAAATCCACCCAGGTGCCCCAGTACCTGCTGGAGGCCTGGCTCCCTCCGGGGTACGGCCTGGCCTGCACTCAGCCGCGCCGCATCGCCTGCCTCTCGCTGGCCAAGCGGGTGGGCCTGGAGAGCCTGCAGCCTTGGACTGTGGGCTACCGCATCCGCTTCGAGGCCTCGGACCCCCCCGGAGCCCGCCTGCTTTTCCTCACCGAGGGTCTGCTCCTCCGTCAGCTCCAGGCAGCCGGCCCTGCCCTCGACCGCTACTGCGCCATCATCGTAGACGAGGCCCACGAGCGCCACCTACACGGAGACTTCCTGCTCGGGGTCCTGCGGGGTCTCCAGGCTGCCCGGCCCGGACTCCGACTCCTCCTCATGTCAGCCACCATCAACACTGACCTCTTCTCGCGCTACTTCAACGGAGCTCCCGTCCTCCAGGTCCCCGGGAGACTCTTCCCCATCAAGGTGAGGAGGATCAGGCGATGTGCTCAGCCTAAACTATGTCATCGTCGAACCCGAACCCTGAACCCAGTCATCGTCAATCCCGAACCCTAACCCTGAACCCAGTCATCGTCAATCCCGAACCCTAACCCTGAACCCAGTCATCGTCAATCCCGAACCCTAACCCTGAACCCAGTCATCGTCAATCCCGAACCCTAACCCTGAACCCAGTCATCGTCAATCCCGAACCCTAACCCTGAACCCAGTCATCGTCAATCCCGAACCCTAACCCTGAACCCAGTCATCGTCAATCCCGAACCCTAACCCTGAACCCAGTCATCGTCAATCCCGAACCCTAACCCTGAACCCAGTCATCGTCAATCCCGAACCCTAACCCTGAACCCAGTCATCGTCAATCCCGAACCCTAACCCTGAACCCAGTCATCGTCAATCCCGAACCCTAACCCTGAACCCAGTCATCGTCAATCCCGAACCCTAACCCTGAACCCAGTCATCGTCAATCCCGTACCCTAACCCTGAACCCAGTCATCAACCCCGTACCCTAACCCTAAACCCAGTCATCGTCAATCCCGAACCCTAACCCTGAACCCAGTCATTGTCAACCCCGTACCCTAACCTTAAACCTAGTCATCGTCAACCCAGAACCCTAACCACAATCCCAGTCATCAATCCCATACCCTAACCCGAAACCCAGTCATCAACCACGTACCCTAACCCTAAACCCAGTCATCAACCCTGAACCCTGAACTCAGTCATCGTCAATCCCGAACCCTAACCCTGAACCCAGTCATCGTCAATCCCGAACCCTAACCCTGAACCCAGTCATCGTCAATCCCATACCCTAACCCTAAACCCAGTCATCAACCCCGTACCCTAACCTTAAACCCAGTCATCGTCAACCCAGAACCCTAACCCTAATCCCAGTCATCAATCCCATACCCTAACCCGAAACCCAGTCATCAACCCCATACCCTAACCCGAAACCAAGTCATCAACCCCGTACCCTAACCCTAAACCCAGTCATCAACCCTGAACCCTAAACCCAGTCATCGTCAACCCCGAACCCTAAACCCAGTCATCAACCCCGAACCCTAAACCCAGTCATCAACCCCGAACCCTAAACCCAGTCATCAACCCCGAACCCTAAACCCAGTCATCAACCCCGAACCCTAAACCCAGTCATCAACCCCGAACCCTAAACCCAGTCATTGTCAACCCCGAACCCTAAACCCAGTCATCAACCCCGAACCCTAAACCCAGTCATCAACCCCGAACCCTAAACCCAGTCATCAACCCCGAACCCTAAACCCAGTCATCAACCCCGAACCCTAAACCCAGTCATCAACCCCGAACCCTAAACCCAGTCATCAACCCCGAACCCTAAACCCAGTCATCAACCCCGAACCCTAAACCCAGTCATCAACCCCGAACCCTAAACCCAGTCATCAACCCCGAACCCTAAACCCAGTCATCAACCCCGAACCCTAAACCCAGTCATCAACCCCGAACCCTAAACCCAGTCATCAACCCCGAACCCTAAACCCAGTCATCAACCCCGAACCCTAAACCTAAACCCAGTCATCAACCCCGAACCCTAAACCTAAACCCAGTCATCAACCCCGAACCCTAAACCT
The DNA here is from genome assembly GCF_036365525.1 of Heterodontus francisci. NCBI lineage: Eukaryota > Metazoa > Chordata > Chondrichthyes > Heterodontiformes > Heterodontidae > Heterodontus > Heterodontus francisci. The sequence goes on from NC_090419.1 coordinate 10,917,379, forward strand.
AAACCCAGTCATCAACCCCGAACCCTAAACCTAAACCCAGTCATCAACCCCGAACCCTAAACCTAAACCCAGTCATCAACCCCGAACCCTAACCCCAGTCATCAATCCCGTACCCGAACCCTAACCCCAGTCTTCAATCCCGTACCCTAACCCTAACCCCAGTCATCAATCCCGTACCCTAACACTAACCCCAGTTATCAATCCCGAGCCCTAACCCTAAACCCAGTCATCAATCCCGTACCCTAACCCTAACCCCAGTCATCAATCCCGAGCCCTAACCCTAAACCCAGTCATCAATCCCGAGCCCTAACCCTAAACCCAGTCATCAATCCCGAGCCCTAACCCTAAACCCAGTCATCAATCCCGTACCCTAACCCCAGTCATCAATCCCGAGCCCTAACCCTAACCCCAGTCATCAATCCCGTACCCTAACCCCAGTCATCAATCCCGAGCCCTAACCCTAAACCCAGTCATCAATCCCGTACCCTAACCCCAGTCATCAATCCCGAGCCCTAACCCTAAACCCAGTCATCAATCCCGTACCCTAACCCTAACCCCAGTCATCAATCCCGTACCCGAACCCTAAACCAGTCATCAATCCCGTACCCTAACCCTAAACCCAGTCATCAACCCCGTACCCTAAACCAGTCATCAACCCCGTACCCGAACCCTAACCCCAGTCATCAATCCCGTACCCTAACCCTAAACCCAGTCATCAATCCCGTACCCTAACACTAAACCCAGTCATCAATCCCGAGCCCTAACCCTAAACCAGTCATCAATCCCGTACCCTAACCCTAAACCCAGTCATCAACCCCGTACCCTAACCCTAAACCCAGTCATCAACCCCGTACCCGAACCCTAACCCCAGTCATCAATCCCGTACCCTAACCCTAACCCCAGTCATCAATCCCGTACCCTAACCCTAAACCCAGTCATCAATCCCGTACCCTAACACTAAACCCAGTCATCAATCCCGAGCCCTAACCCTAAACCAGTCATCAATCCCGTACCCTAACCCTAAACCCAGTCATCAACCCCGTACCCTAACACTAACCCCAGTCATCAATCCCGTACCCAAACCCTAAACCCAGTCATCAATCCCGAGCCCTAACACTAAACCCAGTCATCAATCCCGTACCCTAACCCTAAACCCAGTCATCAATCCCGTACCCTAACACTAAACCCAGCCATCAACCCCGAACCCTAAACCAGTCATCAATCCCGTACCCGAACCCTAACCCCAGTCATCAATCCCGAGCCCTAACCCTAACCCCAGTCATCAATCCCGTACCCTAACACTAAACCCAGTCATCAATCCCGAGCCCTAACCCTAAACCAGTCATCAATCCCGAGCCCTAACCCTAAACCCAGTCATCAACCCCGTACCCGAACCCTAACCCCAGTCATCAATCCCGAGCCCTAACCCTAACCCCAGTCATCAATCCCGTACCCTAACACTAAACCCAGTCATCAATCCCGAGCCCTAACCCTAAACCAGTCATCAATCCCGTACCCTAACCCTAAACCCAGTCATCAACCCCGTACCCGAACCCTAACCCCAGTCATCAATCCCGAGCCCTAACCCTAACCCCAGTCATCAATCCCGAGCCCTAACCCTAAACCAGTCATCAATTCCGTACCCTAACACTAAACCCAGTCATCAATCCCGAGCCCTAACCCTAAACCAGTCATCAATCCCGTACCCTAACCCTAAACCCAGTCATCAACCCCGTACCCGAACCCTAACCCCAGTCATCAATCCCGAGCCCTAACCCTAACCCCAGTCATCAATCCCGTACCCTAACACTAAACCCAGTCATCAATCCCGAGCCCTAACCCTAAACCAGTCATCAATCCCGAGCCCTAACCCTAAACCCAGTCATCAACCCCGTACCCGAACCCTAACCCCAGTCATCAATCCCGAGCCCTAACCCTAACCCCAGTCATCAATCCCGTACCCTAACACTAAACCCAGTCATCAATCCCGAGCCCTAACCCTAAACCAGTCATCAATCCCGTACCCTAACCCTAAACCCAGTCATCAACCCCGTACCCGAACCCTAACCCCAGTCATCAATCCCGAGCCCTAACCCTAACCCCAGTCATCAATCCCGTACCCTAACACTAAACCCAGTCATCAATCCCGTACCCTAACCCTAAACCCAGTCATCAACCCCGTACCCGAACCCTAACCCCAGTCATCAATCCCGAGCCCTAACCCTAACCCCAGTCATCAATCCCGTACCCTAACACTAAACCCAGTCATCAATCCCGAGCCCTAACCCGAAACCCAGTCATCAATCCCGTACCTTAACCCTAAACCCAGTCATCAATCCCGAGCCCTAATCCTAAACCCAGTCATCAATCCCGTACCCGAACCCTAAACCAGTCATCAATCCCGTACCCTAACCCTAAACCCAGTCATCAATCCCGAGCCCTAACCCTAACCCCAGTCATCAATCCCGTACCCTAACCCTAAACCCAGTCATCAATCCCGTACCCTAACACTAACCCCAGTCATCAAACCCGTACCCGAACCCTAAACCCAGTCATCAAACCCGTACCCGAACCCTAAACCCAGTCATCAAACCCGTACCCTAACCCTAAACCCAGTCATCGCCAACCCCGTACCCTAACTCGAGTTAGATTAGGGCCAATCAAGGCTAGTAGTGGGAAGTTGTGTGTGGAATCAGAGGAGATAGGGGAAGTGTTAAATGAATATTTTGCGTCAGTATTTACAGTAGAGAAAGAAAATGTTGTCGAGGAGAATACTGAGATTCAGGCTACTAGGCTAGATGGGATTGAGGTTCACAAGGAGGAGGTGTTAGCAATTTTGGAAAGTGTGAAAATAGATAAGTCCCCTGGGCCAGATGGGATTTATCCTAGGATTCTCTGGGAAGCTAGGGAGGAGATTGCAGAGCCTTTGTCCTTGATCTTTATGTCGTCATTGTCGACAGGAATAGTGCCGGAAGACTGGAGGATAGCAAATGTTGTCCCCTTGTTCAAGAAGGGGAGTAGAGACAGCCCTGGTAATTATAGACCTGTGAGCCTTACTTCAGTTGTGGGTAAAATGTTGGAAAAGGTTAGAAGAGACAGGATTTATAATCATCTTGAAAAGAAAAAGTTAATTAGCGATAGTCAGCACGGTTTTGTGAAGGGTAGGTCGTGCCTCACAAACCTTATTGAGTTTTTCGAGAAGGTGACCAAACAGGTGGATGAGGGTAAAGCAGTGGATGTGGTGTATATGGATTTCAGTAAGGCGTTTGATAAGGTTCCCCACGGTAGGCTATTGCAGAATACGGAAGTATGGGGTTGAAGGTGATTTAGAACTCTGGATCAGAAATTGGCTAGCTGAAAGAAGACAGAGGGTGGTGGTTGATGGCAAATGTTCATCCTGGAGTTTAGTTACTAGTGGTGTACCGCAAGGATCTGTTTTGGGGCCACTGCTGTTTGTCATTTTTATAAATGACCTGGAAGAGGGTGTAGAAGGGTGGGTTAGTAAATTTGCGGATGACACTAAGGTCGGTGGAGTTGTGGATAGTGCCGAAGGATGTTGTAGGGTACAGAGGGACATAGATAGGCTGCAGAGCTGGGCTGAGAGATGACAAATGGAGTTTAATGCGGAAAAGTGTGAGGTGATTCACTTTGGAAGGAGTAACAGGAATGCAGAGTACTGGGCTAATGGGAAGATTCTTGGTAGTGTAGATGAACAGAGAGATCTTGGTGTCCAGGTACATAAATCCCTGAAGGTTGCTACCCAGGTTAATAGGGCTGTTAAGAAGGCATATGGTGTGTTAGCTTTTATTAGTTGGGGGATCGAGTTTCGGAGCCACGAGGTCATGCTGCAGCTGTACAAAACTCTGGTGAGACCGCACCTGGAGTATTGCGTGCAGTTCTGGTCACCGCATTATAGGAAGGATGTGGAAGCTTTGGAAAGGGTGCAGAGGAGATTTACTAGGATGTTGCCTGGTATGGAGGGAAGGTCTTACGAGGAAAGGCTGAGGGACTTGAGGTTGTTTTCATTGGAGAGAAGGAGGAGGAGAGGTGACTTAATAGAGACATATAAGATAATCAGAGGGTTAGATAGGGTGGATAGTGAGAGTCTTTTTCCTCGGATGGTGATGGCAAACACGAGGGGACATAGCTTTAAGTTGAGGGGTGATAGATATAGGACAGATGTCAGAGGTAGTTTCTTTACTCAGAGAGTAGTAGGGGCGTGGAACGCCCTGCCTGCAACAGTAGTAGACTCGCCAACTTTAAGGGCATTTAAGTGGTCATTGGATAGACATATGGATGAAAATGGAATAGTGTAGGTCAGATGGTTTCACAGGTCGGCACAACATCGAGGGCCGAAGGGCCTGTACTGCGCTGTAATGTTCTAATTCGAATTCTAACCCTAAACCCAGTCATCGTCAACCCCGAACCTGAACGCTAAACCCAGTCATCATTGTACGTGTTGATGAAGCTGTGTGTGTCTGATGTACGTGTTGATGATGCTGTGTGTGTCTGATGTATGTGTTGATGATGCTGTGTGTGTCTGATGTACGTGTTGATGATGCTGTGTGTGTCTGATGTACGTGTTGATGAAGCTGTGTGTGTCTGATGTATGTGTTGATGATGCTGTGTGTGGCTGATGTACGTGTTGATGATGCTGTGTGTATCTGATGTATGTGTTGATGAAGCTGTGTGTATCTGATGTACGTGTTGATGATGCTGTGTGTGTCTGATGTATGTGTTGATGATGCTGTGTGTATCTGATCTTTCTTTTGGGCCTCCTTATCTCGAGAGACAATGGATACGCGCCTGGAGGTGGTCAGTGGTTTGTGAAGCAGCGCCTGGAGTGGCTATAAAGGCCAATTCTGGAGTGACAGGCTCTTCCACAGGTGCTGCAGAGAAATTTGTTTGTTGGGGCTGTTGCACAGTTGGCTCTCCCCTTGCGCCTCTGTCTTTTTTCCTGCCAACTACTAAGTCTCTTCGACTCGCCACAATTTAGCCCTGTCTTTATGGCTGCCCGCCAGCTCTGGCGAATGCTGGCAACTGACTCCCACGACTTGTGATCAATGTCACACGATTTCATGTCGCGTTTGCAGACGTCTTTATAACGGAGACATGGACGGCCGGTGGGTCTGATACCAGTGGCGAGCTCGCTGCACAATGTGTCTTTGGGGATCCTGCCATCTTCCATGCGGCTCACATGGCCAAGCCATCTCAAGCGCCGCTGACTCAGTAGTGTGTATAAGCTGGGGGTGTTGGCCGCTTCAAGGACTTCTGTGTTGGAGATATAGTCCTGCCACCTGATGCCAAGTATTCTCCGAAGGCAGCGAAGATGGAATGAATTGAGACGTCGCTCTTGGCTGGCATACGTTGTACGTGTTGATGAAACTGTGTGTATCTGATGTACGTGTTGATGAAGCTGTGTGTGTCTGATGTATGTGTTGATGATGCTGTGTGTGTCTGATGTACGTGTTGATGATGCTGTGTGTGTCTGATGTATGTGTTGATGCTGTGTGTGTCTGATGTATGTGTTGATGATGCTGTGTGTATCTGATGTATGTGTTGATGAAGCTGTGTGTGTCTGATGTAGGTGTTGATGATGCTGTGTGTATCTGATGTACGTGTTGATGATGCTGTGTGTGTCTGATGTATGTGTTGATGATGTTGTGTGTGTCTGATGTATGTGTTGATGATGCTGTGTGTGTCTGATGTATGTGTTGATGATGCTGTGTGTATCTGATGTATGTGTTGATGATGCTGTGTGTGTTTGATGTATGTGTTGATGAAGCTGTGTGTGTCTGATGTATGTGTTGATGATGCTGTGTGTATCTGATGTATGTGTTGATGATGCTGTGTGTGTCTGATGTATGTGTTGATGATGCTGTGTGTATCTGATGTATGTGTTGATGCTGTGTGTGTCTGATGTATGTGTTGATGAAGCTGTGTGTATCTGATGTACGTGTTGATGATGCTGTGTGTATCTGATGTATGTGTTGATGATGCTGTGTGTGTTTGATGTATGTGTTGATGAAGCTGTGTGTGTCTGATGTATGTGTTGATGATGCTGTGTGTATCTGATGTACGTGTTGATGATGCTGTGTGTATCTGATGTATGTGTTGATGATGCTGTGTGTGTTTGATGTATGTGTTGATGAAGCTGTGTGTGTCTGATGTATGTGTTGATGAAGCTGTGTGTATCTGATGTACGTGTTGATGATGCTGTGTGTATCTGATGTATGTGTTGATGAAGCTGTGTGTGTCTGATGTACGTGTTGATGATGCTGTGTGTATCTGATGTATGTGTTGATGAAGCTGTGTGTATCTGATGTACGTGTTGATGATGCTGTGTGTGTCTGATGTACGTGTTGATGATGCTGTGTGTATCTGATGTATCTGTTGATGATGCTGTGTGTGTCTGATGTACGTGTTGATGATGCTGTGTGTATCTGATGTATGTGTTGATGATGCTGTGTGTGTCTGATGTACATGTTGATGATGCTGTGTGTGTCTGATGTATGTGTTGATGATGCTGTGTGTATCTGATGTATGTGTTGATGATGCTGTGTGTATCTGATGGATGTGTTGATGATGCTGTGTGTGTCTGATGTACATGTTGATGATGCTGTGTGTATCTGATGTATGTGTTGATGATGCTGTGTGTGTCTGATGTATGTGTTGATGGTGCTGTGTGTGTCTGATGTACATGTTGATGATGCTGTGTGTGTCTGATGTATGTGTTGATGATGCTGTGTGTGTCTGATGTACATGTTGATGATGCTGTGTGTGTCTGATGTATGTGTTGATGATGCTGTGTGTATCTGATGTACGTGTTGATGATGCTGTGTGTATCTGATGTACGTGTTGATGATGCTGTGTGTATCTGATGTATGTGTTGATGATGCTGTGTGTGTCTGATGTATGTGTTGATGATGCTGTGTGTATCTGATGTACGTGTTGATGCTGTGTGTGTCTGATGTATGTGTTGATGATGCTGTGTGTATCTGATGTATGTGTTGATGATGCTGTGTGTATCTGATGTACGTGTTGATGATGCTGTGTGTATCTGATGTACGTGTTGATGATGCTGTGTGTGTCTGATGTACATGTTGATGATGCTGTGTGTATCTGATGTACGTGTTGATGATGCTGTGTGTGTCTGATGTACATGTTGATGATGCTGTGTGTGTCTGATGTATGTGTTGATGATGCTGTGTGTATCTGATGTACGTGTTGATGATGCTGTGTGTATCTGATGTACGTGTTGATGCTGTGTGTATCTGATGTATGTGTTGATGATGCTGTGTGTATCTGATGTACGTGTTGATGATGCTGTGTGTGTCTGATGTACATGTTGATGATGCTGTGTGTATCTGATGTATGTGTTGATGATGCTGTGTGTATCTGATGTACGTGTTGATGATGCTGTGTGTATCTGATGTACGTGTTGATGATGCTGTGTGTATCTGATGTATGTGTTGATGATGCTGTGTGTATCTGATGTACGTGTTGATGATGCTGTGTGTGTCTGATGTACATGTTGATGATGCTGTGTGTGTCTGATGTATGTGTTGATGATGCTGTGTGTATCTGATGTACGTGTTGATGATGCTGTGTGTATCTGATGTACGTGTTGATGCTGTGTGTGTCTGATGTATGTGTTGATGATGCTGTGTGTGTCTGATGTATGTGTTGATGATGCTGTGTGTGTCTGATGTACGTGTTGATGATGCTGTGTGTATCTGATGTACGTGTTGATGATGCTGTGTGTGTCTGATGTGCGTGTTGATGAAGCTGTGTGTATCTGATGTACGTGTTGATGATGCTGTGTGTATCTGATGTACGTGTTGATGATGCTGTGTGTATCTGATGTACGTGTTGATGCTGTGTGTATCTGATGTATGTGTTGATGCTGTGTGTATCTGATGTACGTGTTGATGATGCTGTGTGTGTCTGATGTACATGTTGATGATGCTGTCTGTATCTGATGTATGTGTTGATGATGCTGTGTGTATCTGATGTACGTGTTGATGATGCTGTGTGTATCTGATGTACGTGTTGATGATGCTGTGTGTATCTGATGTATGTGTTGATGATGCTGTGTGTATCTGATGTACGTGTTGATGATGCTGTGTGTGTCTGATGTACATGTTGATGATGCTGTGTGTGTCTGATGTATGTGTTGATGATGCTGTGTGTATCTGATGTACGTGTTGATGATGCTGTGTGTATCTGATGTACGTGTTGATGCTGTGTGTGTCTGATGTATGTGTTGATGATGCTGTGTGTGTCTGATGTATGTGTTGATTATGCTGTGTGTGTCTGATGTACGTGTTGATGATGCTGTGTGTATCTGATGTATGTGTTGATGATGCTGTGTGTGTCTGATGTGCGTGTTGATGAAGCTGTGTGTATCTGATGTACGTGTTGATGATGCTGTGTGTATCTGATGTATGTGTTGATGATGCTGTGTGTATCTGATGTACGTGTTGATGATGCTGTGTGTATCTGATGTATGTGTTGATGATGCTGTGTGTATCTGATGTACGTGTTGATGATGCTGTGTGTGTCTGATGTACGTGTTGATGATGCTGTGTGTGTCTGATGTACGTGTTGATGATGCTGTGTGTGTCTGATGTACGTGTTGATGATGCTGTGTGTGTCTGATGTACGTGTTGATGATGCTGTGTGTGTCTGATGTACGTGTTGATGATGCTGTGTGTATCTGATGTACGTGTTGATGATGCTGTGTGTATCTGATGTACGTGTTGATGATGCTGTGTGTGTCTGATGTACGTGTTGATGATGCTGTGTGTGTCTGATGTACGTGTTGATGATGCTGTGTGTGTCTGATGTACGTGTTGATGATGCTGTGTGTATCTGATGTATGTGTTGATGATGCTGTGTGTATCTGATGTACGTGTTGATGATGCTGTGTGTATCTGATGTACGTGTTGATGATGCTGTGTGTGTCTGATGTACGTGTTGATGATGCTGTGTGTGTCTGATGTACGTGTTGATGATGCTGTGTGTGTCTGATGTACGTGTTGATGAAGCTGTGTGTATCTGATGTACGTGTTGATGATGCTGTGTGTATCTGATGTATGTGTTGATGAAGCTGTGTGTGTCTGATGTACGTGTTGATGATGCTGTGTGTATCTGATGTATGTGTTGATGAAGCTGTGTGTATCTGATGTACGTGTTGATGATGCTGTGTGTGTCTGATGTACGTGTTGATGATGCTGTGTGTATCTGATGTATCTGTTGATGATGCTGTGTGTGTCTGATGTACGTGTTGATGATGCTGTGTGTATCTGATTTATGTGTTGATGATGCTGTGTGTGTCTGATGTACGTGTTGATGATGCTGTGTGTGTCTGATGTATGTGTTGATGATGCTGTGTGTATCTGATGTATGTGTTGATGATGCTGTGTGTATCTGATGGATGTGTTGATGATGCTGTGTGTGTCTGATGTACATGTTGATGATGCTGTGTGTGTCTGATGTATGTGTTGATGATGCTGTGTGTGTCTGATGTATGTGTTGATGGTGCTGTGTGTGTCTGATGTACATGTTGATGATGCTGTGTGTGTCTGATGTATGTGTTGATGATGCTGTGTGTGTCTGATGTACATGTTGATGATGCTGTGTGTGTCTGATGTACATGTTGATGATGCTGTGTGTGTCTGATGTATGTGTTGATGATGCTGTGTGTGTCTGATGTACGTGTTGATGATGCTGTGTGTATCTGATGTACGTGTTGATGATGCTGTGTGTATCTGATGTATGTGTTGATGATGCTGTGTGTGTCTGATGTATGTGTTGATGATGCTGTGTGTATCTGATGTACGTGTTGATGATGCTGTGTGTATCTGATGTATGTGTTGATGATGCTGTGTGTATCTGATGTATGTGTTGATGCTGTGTGTGTCTGATGTATGTGTTGATGATGCTGTGTGTATCTGATGTATGTGTTGATGATGCTGTGTGTATCTGATGTACGTGTTGATGATGCTGTGTGTATCTGATGTACGTGTTGATGATGCTGTGTGTGTCTGATGTACATGTTGATGATGCTGTGTGTATCTGATGTACGTGTTGATGATGCTGTGTGTGTCTGATGTACATGTTGATGATGCTGTGTGTGTCTGATGTATGTGTTGATGATGCTGTGTGTATCTGATGTACGTGTTGATGATGCTGTGTGTATCTGATGTACGTGTTGATGCTGTGTGTATCTGATGTATGTGTTGATGATGCTGTGTGTATCTGATGTACGTGTTGATGATGCTGTGTGTGTCTGATGTACATGTTGATGATGCTGTGTGTATCTGATGTACGTGTTGATGATGCTGTGTGTATCTGATGTACGTGTTGATGATGCTGTGTGTATCTGATGTACGTGTTGATGATTCTGTGTGTATCTGATGTATGTGTTGATGATGCTGTGTGTATCTGATGTACGTGTTGATGATGCTGTGTGTGTCTGATGTACATGTTGATGATGCTGTGTGTGTCTGATGTATGTGTTGATGATGCTGTGTGTATCTGATGTACGTGTTGATGATGCTGTGTGTATCTGATGTACGTGTTGATGCTGTGTGTGTCTGATGTATGTGTTGATGATGCTGTGTGTGTCTGATGTATGTGTTGATGATGCTGTGTGTGTCTGATGTACGTGTTGATGATGCTGTGTGTATCTGATGTATGTGTTGATGATGCTGTGTGTGTCTGATGTGCGTGTTGATGAAGCTGTGTGTATCTGATGTACGTGTTGATGATGCTGTGTGTATCTGATGTACGTGTTGATGATGCTGTGTGTATCTGATGTACGTGTTGATGCTGTGTGTATCTGATGTATGTGTTGATGATGCTGTGTGTATCTGATGTACGTGTTGATGATGCTGTGTGTGTCTGATGTACATGTTGAAGATGCTGTGTGTATCTGATGTATGTGTTGATGATGCTGTGTGTATCTGATGTACGTGTTGATGATGCTGTGTGTATCTGATGTATGTGTTGATGATGCTGTGTGTGTCTGATGTGCGTGTTGATGAAGCTGTGTGTATCTGATGTACGTGTTGATGATGCTGTGTGTATCTGATGTATGTGTTGATGATGCTGTGTGTATCTGATGTACGTGTTGATGATGCTGTGTGTATCTGATGTACGTGTTGATGATGCTGTGTGTATCTGATGTATGTGTTGATGATGCTGTGTGTATCTGATGTACGTGTTGATGATGCTGTGTGTGTCTGATGTACATGTTGATGATGCTGTGTGTGTCTGATGTATGTGTTGATGATGCTGTGTGTATCTGATGTACGTGTTGATGATGCTGTGTGTATCTGATGTACGTGTTGATGCTGTGTGTGTCTGATGTATGTGTTGATGATGCTGTGTGTGTCTGATGTATGTGTTGATGATGCTGTGTGTGTCTGATGTACGTGTTGATGATGCTGTGTGTATCTGATGTACGTGTTGATGATGCTGTGTGTGTCTGATGTGCGTGTTGATGAAGCTGTGTGTATCTGATGTACGTGTTGATGATGCTGTGTGTATCTGATGTACGTGTTGATGATGCTGTGTGTATCTGATGTACGTGTTGATGCTGTGTGTATCTGATGTATGTGTTGATGCTGTGTGTATCTGATGTACGTGTTGATGATGCTGTGTGTGTCTGATGTACATGTTGATGATGCTGTCTGTATCTGATGTATGTGTTGATGATGCTGTGTGTATCTGATGTACGTGTTGATGATGCTGTGTGTATCTGATGTACGTGTTGATGATGCTGTGTGTATCTGATGTATGTGTTGATGATGCTGTGTGTATCTGATGTACGTGTTGATGATGCTGTGTGTGTCTGATGTACATGTTGATGATGCTGTGTGTGTCTGATGTATGTGTTGATGATGCTGTGTGTATCTGATGTACGTGTTGATGATGCTGTGTGTATCTGATGTACGTGTTGATGCTGTGTGTGTCTGATGTATGTGTTGATGATGCTGTGTGTGTCTGATGTATGTGTTGATTATGCTGTGTGTGTCTGATGTACGTGTTGATGATGCTGTGTGTATCTGATGTATGTGTTGATGATGCTGTGTGTGTCTGATGTGCGTGTTGATGAAGCTGTGTGTATCTGATGTACGTGTTGATGATGCTGTGTGTATCTGATGTATGTGTTGATGATGCTGTGTGTATCTGATGTACGTGTTGATGATGCTGTGTGTATCTGATGTATGTGTTGATGATGCTGTGTGTATCTGATGTACGTGTTGATGATGCTGTGTGTGTCTGATGTACGTGTTGATGATGCTGTGTGTGTCTGATGTACGTGTTGATGATGCTGTGTGTATCTGATGTACGTGTTGATGATGCTGTGTGTGTCTGATGTACGTGTTGATGATGCTGTGTGTGTCTGATGTACGTGTTGATGATGCTGTGTGTATCTGATGTACGTGTTGATGATGCTGTGTGTATCTGATGTACGTGTTGATGATGCTGTGTGTGTCTGATGTACGTGTTGATGATGCTGTGTGTATCTGATGTACGTGTTGATGATGCTGTGTGTATCTGATGTATGTGTTGATGATGCTGTGTGTATCTGATGTACGTGTTGATGATGCTGTGTGTATCTGATGTACGTGTTGATGATGCTGTGTGTGTCTGATGTACGTGTTGATGATGCTGTGTGTATCTGATGTACGTGTTGATGATGCTGTGTGTGTCTGATGTACGTGTTGATGATGCTGTGTGTGTCTGATGTACGTGTTGATGATGCTGTGTGTGTCTGATGTACGTGTTGATGATGCTGTGTGTATCTGATGTACGTGTTGATGATGCTGTGTGTATCTGATGTACGTGTTGATGATGCTGTGTGTATCTGATGTATGTGTTGATGATGCTGTGTGTGTCTGATGTATGTGTTGATGATGCTGTGTGTGTCTGATGTACGTGTTGATGATGCTGTGTGTATCTGATGTATGTGTTGATGATGCTGTGTGTATCTGATGTGCGTGTTGATGAAGCTGTGTGTGTCTGATGTACGTGTTGATGATGCTGTGTGTGTCTGATGTAGGTGTTGATGATGCTGTGTGTATCTGATGTACGTGTTGATGAAGCTGTGTGTGTCTGATGTACGTGTTGATGATGCTGTGTGTGTCTGATGTACGTGTTGATGATGCTGTGTGTATCTGATGTGCGTGTTGATGATGCTGTGTGTATCTGATGTGCGTGTTGATGAAGCTGTGTGTGTCTGATGTACGTGTTGATGATGCTGTGTGTGTCTGATGTAGGTGTTGATGATGCTGTCTGTATCTGATGTATGTGTTGATGATGCTGTGTGTGTCTGATGTATGTGTTGATGAAGCTGTGTGTGTCTGATGTATGTGTTGATGATGCTGTGTGTATCTGATGTATGTGTTGATGATGCTGTGTGTGTCTGATGTATGTGTTGATGATGCTGTGTGTATCTGATGTATGTGTTGATGCTGTGTGTGTCTGATGTATGTGTTGATGAAGCTGTGTGTATCTGATGTACGTGTTGATGATGCTGTGTGTATCTGATGTATGTGTTGATGATGCTGTGTGTGTTTGATGTATGTGTTGATGAAGCTGTGTGTGTCTGATGTATGTGTTGATGATGCTGTGTGTATCTGATGTACGTGTTGATGATGCTGTGTGTATCTGATGTATGTGTTGATGATGCTGTGTGTGTTTGATGTATGTGTTGATGAAGCTGTGTGTGTCTGATGTATGTGTTGATGAAGCTGTGTGTATCTGATGTACGTGTTGATGATGCTGTGTGTATCTGATGTATGTGTTGATGAAGCTGTGTGTGTCTGATGTACGTGTTGATGATGCTGTGTGTATCTGATGTATGTGTTGATGAAGCTGTGTGTATCTGATGTACGTGTTGATGATGCTGTGTGTGTCTGATGTACGTGTTGATGATGCTGTGTGTATCTGATGTATCTGTTGATGATGCTGTGTGTGTCTGATGTACGTGTTGATGATGCTGTGTGTATCTGATGTATGTGTTGATGATGCTGTGTGTGTCTGATGTACATGTTGATGATGCTGTGTGTGTCTGATGTATGTGTTGATGATGCTGTGTGTATCTGATGTATGTGTTGATGATGCTGTGTGTATCTGATGGATGTGTTGATGATGCTGTGTGTGTCTGATGTACATGTTGATGATGCTGTGTGTATCTGATGTATGTGTTGATGATGCTGTGTGTGTCTGATGTACGTGTTGATGGTGCTGTGTGTGTCTGATGTACATGTTGATGATGCTGTGTGTGTCTGATGTATTTGTTGATGATGCTGTGTGTGTCTGATGTACATGTTGATGATGCTGTGTGTGTCTGATGTACATGTTGATGATGCTGTGTGTGTCTGATGTATGTGTTGATGATGCTGTGTGTATCTGATGTACGTGTTGATGATGCTGTGTGTATCTGATGTACGTGTTGATGATGCTGTGTGTATCTGATGTATGTGTTGATGATGCTGTGTGTGTCTGATGTATGTGTTGATGATGCTGTGTGTATCTGATGTACGTGTTGATGATGCTGTGTGTATCTGATGTATGTGTTGATGATGCTGTGTGTATCTGATGTATGTGTTGATGCTGTGTGTGTCTGATGTATGTGTTGATGATGCTGTGTGTATCTGATGTACGTGTTGATGATGCTGTGTGTATCTGATGTACGTGTTGATGATGCTGTGTGTATCTGATGTACGTGTTGATGATGCTGTGTGTGTCTGATGTACATGTTGATGATGCTGTGTGTATCTGATGTACGTGTTGATGATGCTGTGTGTGTCTGATGTACATGTTGATGATGCTGTGTGTGTCTGATGTATGTGTTGATGATGCTGTGTGTATCTGATGTACGTGTTGATGATGCTGTGTGTATCTGATGTACGTGTTGATGCTGTGTGTATCTGATGTATGTGTTGATGATGCTGTGTGTATCTGATGTACGTGTTGATGATGCTGTGTGTGTCTGATGTACATGTTGATGATGCTGTGTGTATCTGATGTACGTGTTGATGATGCTGTGTGTATCTGATGTACGTGTTGATGATGCTGTGTGTATCTGATGTACGTGTTGATGATGCTGTGTGTATCTGATGTATGTGTTGATGATGCTGTGTGTATCTGATGTACGTGTTGATGATGCTGTGTGTGTCTGATGTACATGTTGATGATGCTGTGTGTGTCTGATGTATGTGTTGATGATGCTGTGTGTATCTGATGTACGTGTTGATGATGCTGTGTGTATCTGATGTACGTGTTGATGCTGTGTGTGTCTGATGTATGTGTTGATGATGCTGTGTGTGTCTGATGTATGTGTTGATGATGCTGTGTGTGTCTGATGTACGTGTTGATGATGCTGTGTGTATCTGATGTATGTGTTGATGATGCTGTGTGTGTCTGATGTGCGTGTTGATGAAGCTGTGTGTATCTGATGTACGTGTTGATGATGCTGTGTGTATCTGATGTACGTGTTGATGATGCTGTGTGTATCTGATGTACGTGTTGATGCTGTGTGTATCTGATGTATGTGTTGATGATGCTGTGTGTATCTGATGTACGTGTTGATGATGCTGTGTGTGTCTGATGTACATGTTGATGATGCTGTGTGTATCTGATGTATGTGTTGATGATGCTGTGTGTATCTGATGTACGTGTTGATGATGCTGTGTGTATCTGATGTACGTGTTGATGATGCTGTGTGTATCTGATGTACGTGTTGATGATGCTGTGTGTATCTGATGTACGTGTTGATGATGCTGTGTGTGTCTGATGTACATGTTGATGATGCTGTGTGTGTCTGATGTATGTGTTGATGATGCTGTGTGTATCTGATGTACGTGTTGATGATGCTGTGTGTATCTGATGTACGTGTTGATGCTGTGTGTGTCTGATGTATGTGTTGATGATGCTGTGTGTGTCTGATGTATGTGTTGATTATGCTGTGTGTGTCTGATGTACGTGTTGATGATGCTGTGTGTATCTGATGTATGTGTTGATGATGCTGTGTGTGTCTGATGTGCGTGTTGATGAAGCTGTGTGTATCTGATGTACGTGTTGATGATGCTGTGTGTATCTGATGTATGTGTTGATGATGCTGTGTGTATCTGATGTACGTGTTGATGATGCTGTGTGTATCTGATGTATGTGTTGATGATGCTGTGTGTATCTGATGTACGTGTTGATGATGCTGTGTGTGTCTGATGTACGTGTTGATGATGCTGTGTGTGTCTGATGTACGTGTTGATGATGCTGTGTGTATCTGATGTACGTGTTGATGATGCTGTGTGTGTCTGATGTACGTGTTGATGATGCTGTGTGTGTCTGATGTACGTGTTGATGATGCTGTGTGTATCTGATGTACGTGTTGATGATGCTGTGTGTATCTGATGTACGTGTTGATGATGCTGTGTGTGTCTGATGTACGTGTTGATGATGCTGTGTGTGTCTGATGTACGTGTTGATGATGCTGTGTGTGTCTGATGTACGTGTTGATGATGCTGTGTGTATCTGATGTACGTGTTGATGATGCTGTGTGTATCTGATGTATGTGTTGATGATGCTGTGTGTATCTGATGTACGTGTTGATGATGCTGTGTGTATCTGATGTACGTGTTGATGATGCTGTGTGTATCTGATGTACGTGTTGATGATGCTGTGTGTATCTGATGTACGTGTTGATGCTGTGTGTGTCTGATGTATGTGTTGATGATGCTGTGTGTGTCTGATGTATGTGTTGATTATGCTGTGTGTGTCTGATGTACGTGTTGATGATGCTGTGTGTATCTGATGTATGTGTTGATGATGCTGTGTGTGTCTGATGTGCGTGTTGATGAAGCTGTGTGTATCTGATGTACGTGTTGATGATGCTGTGTGTATCTGATGTATGTGTTGATGATGCTGTGTGTATCTGATGTACGTGTTGATGATGCTGTGTGTATCTGATGTATGTGTTGATGATGCTGTGTGTATCTGATGTACGTGTTGATGATGCTGTGTGTGTCTGATGTACGTGTTGATGATGCTGTGTGTGTCTGATGTACGTGTTGATGATGCTGTGTGTATCTGATGTACGTGTTGATGATGCTGTGTGTGTCTGATGTACGTGTTGATGATGCTGTGTGTGTCTGATGTACGTGTTGATGATGCTGTGTGTATCTGATGTACGTGTTGATGATGCTGTGTGTATCTGATGTACGTGTTGATGATGCTGTGTGTGTCTGATGTACGTGTTGATGATGCTGTGTGTGTCTGATGTACGTGTTGATGATGCTGTGTGTATCTGATGTACGTGTTGATGATGCTGTGTGTATCTGATGTATGTGTTGATGATGCTGTGTGTATCTGATGTACGTGTTGATGATGCTGTGTGTATCTGATGTACGTGTTGATGATGCTGTGTGTGTCTGATGTACGTGTTGATGATGCTGTGTGTATCTGATGTACGTGTTGATGATGCTGTGTGTGTCTGATGTACGTGTTGATGATGCTGTGTGTGTCTGATGTACGTGTTGATGATGCTGTGTGTATCTGATGTACGTGTTGATGATGCTGTGTGTATCTGATGTACGTGTTGATGATGCTGTGTGTATCTGATGTATGTGTTGATGATGCTGTGTGTGTCTGATGTATGTGTTGATGATGCTGTGTGTGTCTGATGTACGTGTTGATGATGCTGTGTGTATCTGATGTATGTGTTGATGATGCTGTGTGTATCTGATGTGCGTGTTGATGAAGCTGTGTGTGTCTGATGTACGTGTTGATGATGCTGTGTGTGTCTGATGTAGGTGTTGATGATGCTGTGTGTATCTGATGTACGTGTTGATGAAGCTGTGTGTGTCTGATGTACGTGTTGATGATGCTGTGTGTGTCTGATGTACGTGTTGATGATGCTGTGTGTATCTGATGTGCGTGTTGATGATGCTGTGTGTATCTGATGTGCGTGTTGATGAAGCTGTGTGTGTCTGATGTACGTGTTGATGATGCTGTGTGTGTCTGATGTAGGTGTTGATGATGCTGTCTGTATCTGATGTATGTGTTGATGATGCTGTGTGTGTCTGATGTATGTGTTGATGAAGCTGTGTGTATCTGATGTATGTGTTGATGATGCTGTGTGTGTCTGATGTATGTGTTGATGAAGCTGTGTGTGTCTGATGTATGTGTTGATGATGCTGTGTGTACCTGATGTACGTGTTGATGATGCTGTGTGTGTCTGATGTATGTGTTGATGAAGCTGTGTGTATCTGATGTACGTGTTGATGATGCTGTGTGTGTCTGATGTACGTGTTGATGATGCTGTGTGTGTCTGATGTTTGTGTTGATGATGCTGTGTGTATCTGATGTATGTGTTGATGATGCTGTGTGTATCTGATGTATGTGTTGATGATGCTGTGTGTATCTGATGTATGTGTTGATGATGCTGTGTGTGTCTGATGTATGTGTTGATGATGCTGTGTGTGTCTGATGTATGTGTTGATGATGCTGTGTGTATCTGATGTATGTGTTGATGATGCTGTGTGTGTCTGATGTACGTGTTGATGATGCTGTGTGTGTCTGATGTATGTGTTGATGATGCTGTGTGTGTCTGATGTATGTGTTGATGATGCTGTGTGTATCTGATGTATGTGTTGATGATGCTGTGTGTGTCTGATGTATGTGTTGATGATGCTGTGTGTATCTGATGTTTGTGTTGATGATGCTGTGTGTGTCTGATGTATGTGTTGATGAAGCTGTGTGTATCTGATGTACGTGTTGATGATGCTGTGTGTGTCTGATGTACGTGTTGATGATGCTGTGTGTGTCTGATGTTTGTGTTGATGATGCTGTGTGTATCTGATGTATGTGTTGATGATGCTGTGTGTATCTGATGTATGTGTTGATGATGCTGTGTGTATCTGATGTATGTGTTGATGATGCTGTGTGTGTCTGATGTATGTGTTGATGATGCTGTGTGTATCTGATGTATGTGTTGATGATGCTGTGTGTGTCTGATGTATCTGTTGATGATGCTGTGTGTATCTGATGTTTGTGTTGATGATGCTGTGTGTGTCTGATGTATCTGTTGATGATGCTGTGTGTATCTGATGTATGTGTTGATGATGCTGTGTGTGTCTGATGTATCTGTTGATGAAGCTGTGTGTATCTGATGTATGTGTTGATGATGCTGTGTGTGTCTGATGTATGTGTTGATGATGCTGTGTGTATCTGATGTACGTGTTGATGATGCTGTGTGTGTCTGATGTATCTGTTGATGATGCTGTGTGTATCTGATGTATGTGTTGATGATGCTGTGTGTATCTGATGTTTGTGTTGATGATGCTGTGTGTATCTGATGTACGTGTTGATGATGCTGTGTGTGTCTGATGTATCTGTTGATGAAGCTGTGTGTATCTGATGTACGTGTTGATGATGCTGTGTGTGTTTGATGTATGTGTTGATGATGCTGTGTGTATCTGATGTACGTGTTGATGATGCTGTGTGTATCTGATGTTTGTGTTGATGATGCTGTGTGTATCTGATGTACGTGTTGATGATGCTGTGTGTATCTGATGTATCTGTTGATGATGCTGTGTGTGTCTGATGTTCGTGTTGATGATGCTGTGTGTGTTTGATGTATGTGTTGATGATGCTGTGTGTATCTGATGTACGTGTTGATGATGCTGTGTGTGTCTGATGTATCTGTTGATGATGCTGTGTGTGTCTGATGTATCTGTTGATGATGCTGTGTGTATCTGATGTATGTGTTGATGATGCTGTGTGTATCTGATGTTTGTGTTGATGATGCTGTGTGTATCTGATGTACTTGTTGATGATGCTGTGTGTATCTGATGTACGTGTTGATGAAGCTGTGTGTGTCTGATGTATGTGTTGATGATGCTGTGTGTATCTGATGTATGTGTTGATGATGCTGTGTGTATCTGATGTATGTGTTGATGATGCTGTGTGTATCTGATGTATGTGTTGATGATGCTGTGTGTGTCTGATGTATCTGTTGATGATGCTGTGTGTATCTGATGTATGTGTTGATGATGCTGTGTGTATCTGATGTATGTGTTGATGATGCTGTGTGTGTCTGATGTATCTGTTGATGATGCTGTGTGTGTCTGATGTTTGTGTTGATGATGCTGTGTGTATCTGATGTATGTGTTGATGATGCTGTGTGTATCTGATGTATGTGTTGATGATGCTGTGTGTATCTGATGTATGTGTTGATGATGCTGTGTGTGTCTGATGTATGTGTTGATGATGCTGTGTGTATCTGATGTATGTGTTGATGATGCTGTGTGTATCTGATGTATGTGTTGATGATGCTGTGTGTATCTGATGTATGTGTTGATGATGCTGTGTGTGTCTGATGTTTGTGTTGATGATGCTGTGTGTATCTGATGTATGTGTTGATGATGCTGTGTGTGTCTGATGTATCTGTTGATGATGCTGTGTGTGTCTGATGTTTGTGTTGATGATGCTGTGTGTATCTGATGTTTGTGTTGATGATGCTGTGTGTATCTGATGTGTGTGTTGATGATGCTGTGTGTGTCTGATGTATCTGTTGATGATGCTGTGTGTGTCTGATGTTTGTGTTGATGATGCTGTGTGTATCTGATGTACGTGTTGATGATGCTGTGTGTATCTGATGTACGTGTTGATGATGCTGTGTGTATCTGATGTACGTGTTGATGAAGCTGTGTGTGTCTGATGTATGTGTTGATGATGCTGTGTGTATCTGATGTATGTGTTGATGATGCTGTGTGTGTCTGATGTATGTGTTGATGATGCTGTGTGTATCTGATGTATGTGTTGATGATGCTGTGTGTATCTGATGTATGTGTTGATGATGCTGTGTGTGTCTGATGTATCTGTTGATGATGCTGTGTGTGTCTGATGTTTGTGTTGATGATGCTGTGTGTATCTGATGTACGTGTTGATGAAGCTGTGTGTATCTGATGTACGTGTTGATGATGCTGTGTGTGTCTGATGTACGTGTTGATGATGCTGTGTGTGTCTGATGTTTGTGTTGATGATGCTGTGTGTATCTGATGTATGTGTTGATGATGCTGTGTGTATCTGATGTATGTGTTGATGATGCTGTGTGTATCTGATGTATGTGTTGATGATGCTGTGTGTGTCTGATGTATGTGTTGATGATGCTGTGTGTGTCTGATGTATGTGTTGATGATGCTGTGTGTATCTGATGTATGTGTTGATGATGCTGTGTGTGTCTGATGTACGTGTTGATGATGCTGTGTGTGTCTGATGTACGTGTTGATGATGCTGTGTGTGTCTGATGTATGTGTTGATGATGCTGTGTGTATCTGATGTATGTGTTGATGATGCTGTGTGTGTCTGATGTATGTGTTGATGATGCTGTGTGTATCTGATGTTTGTGTTGATGATGCTGTGTGTGTCTGATGTATGTGTTGATGAAGCTGTGTGTATCTGATGTACGTGTTGATGATGCTGTGTGTGTCTGATGTACGTGTTGATGATGCTGTGTGTGTCTGATGTTTGTGTTGATGATGCTGTGTGTATCTGATGTATGTGTTGATGATGCTGTGTGTATCTGATGTATGTGTTGATGATGCTGTGTGTATCTGATGTATGTGTTGATGATGCTGTGTGTGTCTGATGTATGTGTTGATGATGCTGTGTGTATCTGATGTATGTGTTGATGATGCTGTGTGTGTCTGATGTATCTGTTGATGATGCTGTGTGTATCTGATGTATGTGTTGATGATGCTGTGTGTGTCTGATGTATGTGTTGATGATGCTGTGTGTGTCTGATGTATGTGTTGATGATGCTGTGTGTATCTGATGTATGTGTTGATGATACTGTGTGTGTCTGATGTGCGTGTTGATGATGCTGTGTGTGTCTGATGTATGTGTTGATGATGCTGTGTGTATCTGATGTACGTGTTGATGATGCTGTGTGTGTCTGATGTATCTGTTGATGAAGCTGTGTGTGTCTGATGTTTGTGTTGATGATGCTGTGTGTGTTTGATGTATGTGTTGATGATGCTGTGTGTATCTGATGTACGTGTTGATGATGCTGTGTGTGTCTGATGTATCTGTTGATGATGCTGTGTGTATCTGATGTATGTGTTGATGATGCTGTGTGTATCTGATGTTTGTGTTGATGATGCTGTGTGTATCTGATGTACGTGTTGCTGATGCTGTGTGTGTCTGATGTATCTGTTGATGAAGCTGTGTGTATCTGATGTACGTGTTGATGATGCTGTGTGTGTTTGATGTATGTGTTGATGATGCTGTGTGTATCTGATGTACGTGTTGATGATGCTGTGTGTATCTGATGTTTGTGTTGATGATGCTGTGTGTATCTGATGTACGTGTTGATGATGCTGTGTGTATCTGATGTATCTGTTGATGATGCTGTGTGTGTCTGATGTTCGTGTTGATGATGCTGTGTGTGTTTGATGTATGTGTTGATGATGCTGTGTGTATCTGATGTACGTGTTGATGATGCTGTGTGTGTCTGATGTATCTGTTGATGATGCTGTGTGTATCTGATGTATGTGTTGATGATGCTGTGTGTATCTGATGTTTGTGTTGATGATGCTGTGTGTATCTGATGTACTTGTTGATGATGCTGTGTGTATCTGATGTACGTGTTGATGAAGCTGTGTGTGTCTGATGTATGTGTTGATGATGCTGTGTGTATCTGATGTATGTGTTGATGATGCTGTGTGTATCTGATGTATGTGTTGATGATGCTGTGTGTATCTGATGTATGTGTTGATGATGCTGTGTGTGTCTGATGTATCTGTTGATGATGCTGTGTGTATCTGATGTATGTGTTGATGATGCTGTGTGTATCTGATGTATGTGTTGATGATGCTGTGTGTGTCTGATGTATCTGTTGATGATGCTGTGTGTGTCTGATGTTTGTGTTGATGATGCTGTGTGTATCTGATGTATGTGTTGATGATGCTGTGTGTATCTGATGTATGTGTTGATGATGCTGTGTGTATCTGATGTATGTGTTGATGATGCTGTGTGTGTCTGATGTATGTGTTGATGATGCTGTGTGTATCTGATGTATGTGTTGATGATGCTGTGTGTATCTGATGTATGTGTTGATGATGCTGTGTGTATCTGATGTATGTGTTGATGATGCTGTGTGTGTCTGATGTTTGTGTTGATGATGCTGTGTGTATCTGATGTATGTGTTGATGATGCTGTGTGTGTCTGATGTATCTGTTGATGATGCTGTGTGTGTCTGATGTTTGTGTTGATGATGCTGTGTGTATCTGATGTTTGTGTTGATGATGCTGTGTGTATCTGATGTATGTGTTGATGATGCTGTGTGTGTCTGATGTATCTGTTGATGATGCTGTGTGTGTCTGATGTTTGTGTTGATGATGCTGTGTGTATCTGATGTACGTGTTGATGATGCTGTGTGTATCTGATGTACGTGTTGATGATGCTGTGTGTATCTGATGTACGTGTTGATGAAGCTGTGTGTGTCTGATGTATGTGTTGATGATGCTGTGTGTATCTGATGTATGTGTTGATGATGCTGTGTGTGTCTGATGTATGTGTTGATGATGCTGTGTGTATCTGATGTATGTGTTGATGATGCTGTGTGTATCTGATGTATGTGTTGATGATGCTGTGTGTGTCTGATGTATCTGTTGATGATGCTGTGTGTGTCTGATGTTTGTGTTGATGATGCTGTGTGTATCTGATGTACGTGTTGATGATGCTGTGTGTGTCTGATGTA
The DNA here is from genome assembly GCF_036365525.1 of Heterodontus francisci. Classification (NCBI taxonomy): domain Eukaryota; kingdom Metazoa; phylum Chordata; class Chondrichthyes; order Heterodontiformes; family Heterodontidae; genus Heterodontus; species Heterodontus francisci. The sequence goes on from NC_090419.1 coordinate 10,941,158, forward strand.
TGTGTTGATGATGCTGTGTGTATCTGATGTACGTGTTGATGATGCTGTGTGTATCTGATGTATGTGTTGATGATGCTGTGTGTGTCTGATGTATGTGTTGATGATGCTGTGTGTGTCTGATGTATGTGTTGATGATGCTGTGTGTGTCTGATGTATGTGTTGATGATGCTGTGTGTGTCTGATGTATGTGTTGATGATGCTGTGTGTGTCTGATTTATGTGTTGATGATGCTGTGTGTGTCTGATGTATGTGTTGATGCTGTGTGTGTCTGATGTATGTGTTGATGATGCTGTGTGTGTCTGATGTATGTGTTGATGATGCTGTGTGTGTCTGATGTATGTGTTGATGATGCTGTGTGTGTTTGATGTATGTGTTGATGAAGCTGTGTGTGTCTGATGTATGTGTTGATGATGCTGTGTGTATCTGATGTACGTGTTGATGATGCTGTGTGTGTCTGATGTACGTGTTGATGATGCTGTGTGTATCTGATGTATGTGTTGATGATGCTGTGTGTATCTGATGTATCTGTTGATGATGCTGTGTGTATCTGATGTATGTGTTGATGATGCTGTGTGTATCTGATGTACGTGTTGATGATGCTGTGTGTGTCTGATGTACGTGTTGATGATGCTGTGTGTATCTGATGTACGTGTTGATGATGCTGTGTGTGTCTGATGTACGTGTTGATGATGCTGTGTGTATCTGATGTACGTGTTGATGATGCTGTGTGTATCTGATGTACGTGTTGATGATGCTGTGTGTATCTGATGTACGTGTTGATGATGCTGTGTGTGTCTGATGTACGTGTTGATGATGCTGTGTGTATCTGATGTATGTGTTGATGATGCTGTGTGTGTCTGATGTATGTGTTGATGATGCTGTGTGTATCTGATGTATGTGTTGTTGATGCTGTGTGTATCTGATGTATGTGTTGATGATGCTGTGTGTGTCTGATGTATGTGTTGATGATGCTGTGTGTATCTGATGTATGTGTTGATGATGCTGTGTGTATCTGATGTATGTGTTGATGATGCTGTGTGTGTCTGATGTATGTGTTGATGATGCTGTGTGTGTCTGATGTATGTGTTGATGATGCTGTGTGTATCTGATGTACGTGTTGATGATGCTGTGTGTATCTGATGTACGTGTTGATGATGCTGTGTGTGTCTGATGTACGTGTTGATGATGCTGTGTGTATCTGATGTACGTGTTGATGAAGCTGTGTGTGTCTGATGTATGTGTTGATGATGCTGTGTGTGTCTGATGTACGTGTTGATGATGCTGTGTGTTGATGATGCTGTGTGTGTCTGATGTATGTGTTGATGATGCTGTGTGTGTCTGATGTATGTGTTGATGATGCTGTGTGTGTCTGATGTATGTGTTGATGATGCTGTGTGTGTCTGATGTATGTGTTGATGATGCTGTGTGTGTCTGATGTACGTGTTGATGATGCTGTGTGTATCTGATGTACGTGTTGATGATGCTGTGTGTATCTGATGTATGTGTTGATGATGCTGTGTGTGTCTGATGTACGTGTTGATGATGCTGTGTGTATCTGATGTATGTGTTGATGATGCTGTGTGTATCTGATGTACGTGTTGATGATGCTGTGTGTATCTGATGTACGTGTTGATGATGCTGTGTGTATCTGATGTATGTGTTGATGATGCTGTGTGTGTCTGATGTACGTGTTGATGATGCTGTGTGTATCTGATGTACGTGTTGATGATGCTGTGTGTATCTGATGTACGTGTTGGTGATGCTGTGTGTTTGATGTATGTGTTGATGATGCTGTGTGTATCTGATGTATGTGTTGATGATGCTGTGTGTATCTGATGTATGTGTTGATGATGCTGTGTGTGTCTGATGTATGTGTTGATGATGCTGTGTGTATCTGATGTACGTGTTGATGAAGCTGTGTGTATCTGATGTATGTGTTGATGATGCTGTGTGTATCTGATGTATGTGTTGATGATGCTGTGTGTGTCTGATGTATGTGTTGATGATGCTGTGTGTATCTGATGTATGTGTTGATGATGCTGTGTGTATCTGATGTATGTGTTGATGATGCTGTGTGTATCTGATGTACGTGTTGATGATGCTGTGTGTATCTGATGTACGTGTTGATGAAGCTGTGTGTATCTGATGTATGTGTTGATGATGCTGTGTGTATCTGATGTATGTGTTGATGATGCTGTGTGTATCTGATGTACGTGTTGATGATGCTGTGTGTATCTGATGTATGTGTTGATGATGCTGTGTGTGTCTGATGTATGTGTTGATGATGCTGTGTGTGTCTGATGTATGTGTTGATGATGCTGTGTGTCTGATGTATGTGTTGATGCTGTGTGTATCTGATGTAAGTGTTGATGATGCTGTGTGTGTTTGATGTATGTGTTGATGATGCTGTGTGTGTCTGATGTATGTGTTGATGATGCTGTGTGTGTCTGATGTATGTGTTGATGATGCTGTGTGTCTGATGTATGTGTTGATGATGCTGTGTGTATCTGATGTACGTGTTGATGATGCTGTGTGTATCTGATGTATGTGTTGATGATGCTGTGTGTATCTGATGTATGTGTTGATGATGCTGTGTGTGTTTGATGTATGTGTTGATGATGCTGTGTGTATCTGATGTACGTGTTGATGATGCTGTGTGTGTCTGATGTATCTGTTGATGATGCTGTGTGTATCTGATGTACGTGTTGATGATGCTGTGTGTGTCTGATGTATCTGTTGATGATGCTGTGTGTATCTGATGTTTGTGTTGATGATGCTGTGTGTATCTGATGTATGTGTTGATGATGCTGTGTGTGTCTGATGTACGTGTTGATGATGCTGTGTGTGTCTGATGTATGTGTTGATGATGCTGTGTGTGTTTGATGTATGTGTTGATGATGCTGTGTGTATCTGATGTACGTGTTGATGATGCTGTGTGTGTCTGATGTATCTGTTGATGATGCTGTGTGTATCTGATGTACGTGTTGATGATGCTGTGTGTGTCTGATGTATCTGTTGATGATGCTGTGTGTATCTGATGTATGTGTTGATGATGCTGTGTGTGTCTGATGTATGTGTTGATGATGCTGTGTGTATCTGATGTACGTGTTGATGATGCTGTGTGTGTCTGATGTATCTGTTGATGATGCTGTGTGTATCTGATGTTTGTGTTGATGATGCTGTGTGTATCTGATGTACGTGTTGATGATGCTGTGTGTGTCTGATGTATCTGTTGATGATGCTGTGTGTATCTGATGTATGTGTTGATGATGCTGTGTGTGTCTGATGTATCTGTTGATGATGCTGTGTGTATCTGATGTATGTGTTGATGATGCTGTGTGTGTCTGATGTATGTGTTGATGCTGTGTGTATCTGATGTATGTGTTGATGATACTGTGTGTGTCTGATGTGCGTGTTGATGATGCTGTGTGTGTCTGATGTTCGTGTTGATGATGCTGTGTGTATCTGATGTACGTGTTGATGATGCTGTGTGTGTCTGATGTATCTGTTGATGAAGCTGTGTGTATCTGATGTACGTGTTGATGATGCTGTGTGTGTTTGATGTATGTGTTGATGATGCTGTGTGTATCTGATGTACGTGTTGATGATGCTGTGTGTGTCTGATGTATCTGTTGATGATGCTGTGTGTATCTGATGTATGTGTTGATGATGCTGTGTGTATCTGATGTTTGTGTTGATGATGCTGTGTGTGTCTGATGTTTGTGTTGATGATGCTGTGTGTGTCTGATGTATCTGTTGATGATGCTGTGTGTGTCTGATGTTCGTGTTGATGATGCTGTGTGTGTCTGATGTTCGTGTTGATGATGCTGTGTGTATCTGATGTACGTGTTGATGATGCTGTGTGTGTTTGATGTATGTGTTGATGATGCTGTGTGTATCTGATGTACGTGTTGATGATGCTGTGTGTGTCTGATGTATCTGTTGATGATGCTGTGTGTATCTGATGTATGTGTTGATGATGCTGTGTGTATCTGATGTTTGTGTTGATGATGCTGTGTGTATCTGATGTACTTGTTGATGATGCTGTGTGTATCTGATGTATGTGTTGATGATGCTGTGTGTATCTGATGTCCGTGTTGATGCTGTGTGTGTTTGATGTATGTGTTGATGAAGCTGTGTGTATCTGATGTACGTGTTGATGAAGCTGTGTGTGTCTGATGTATGTGTTCATGATGCTGTGTGTATCTGATGTATGTGTTGATGATGCTGTGTGTATCTGATGTATGTGTTGATGATGCTGTGTGTATCTGATGTATGTGTTGATGATGCTGTGTGTGTCTGATGTATCTGTTGATGATGCTGTGTGTGTCTGATGTACGTGTTGATGAAGCTGTGTGTATCTGATGTACGTGTTGATGATGCTGTGTGTATCTGATGTATGTGTTGATGATGCTGTGTGTATCTGATGTATGTGTTGATGATGCTGTGTGTATCTGATGTATGTGTTGATGATGCTGTGTGTATCTGATGTACGTGTTGATGAAGCTGTGTGTATCTGATGTACGTGTTGATGATGCTGTGTGTATCTGATGTACGTGTTGATGATGCTGTGTGTATCTGATGTACGTGTTGATGATGCTGTGTGTGTCTGATGTATCTGTTGATGATGCTGTGTGTGTCTGATGTTTGTGTTGATGATGCTGTGTGTATCTGATGTTTGTGTTGATGATGCTGTGTGTATCTGATGTATGTGTTGATGATGCTGTGTGTATCTGATGTACGTGTTGATGATGCTGTGTGTATCTGATGTACGTGTTGATGATGCTGTGTGTATCTGATGTATGTGTTGATGATGCTGTGTGTATCTGATGTACGTGTTGATGATGCTGTGTGTATCTGATGTACGTGTTGATGATGCTGTGTGTGTCTGATGTATCTGTTGATGATGCTGTGTGTGTCTGATGTTTGTGTTGATGATGCTGTGTGTATCTGATGTATGTGTTGATGATGCTGTGTGTATCTGATGTATGTGTTGATGATGCTGTGTGTGTCTGATGTATGTGTTGATGATGCTGTGTGTATCTGATGTATGTGTTGATGATGCTGTGTGTATCTGATGTATGTGTTGATGATGCTGTGTGTATCTGATGTATGTGTTGATGATGCTGTGTGTGTCTGATGTTTGTGTTGATGATGCTGTGTGTATCTGATGTATGTGTTGATGATGCTGTGTGTGTCTGATGTACGTGTTGATGAAGCTGTGTGTGTCTGATGTATCTGTTGATGATGCTGTGTGTGTCTGATGTTTGTGTTGATGATGCTGTGTGTGTTTGATGTATCTGTTGATGATGCTGTGTGTGTCTGATGTTTGTGTTGATGATGCTGTGTGTATCTGATGTTTGTGTTGATGATGCTGTGTGTATCTGATGTATGTGTTGATGATGCTGTGTGTATCTGATGTACGTGTTGATGAAGCTGTGTGTGTCTGATGTATCTGTTGATGATTCTGTGTGTGTCTGATGTTTGTGTTGATGATGCTGTGTGTATCTGATGTTTGTGTTGATGATGCTGTGTGTATCTGATGTATGTGTTGATGATGCTGTGTGTATCTGATGTATGTGTTGATGATGCTGTGTGTGTCTGATGTATCTGTTGATGATGCTGTGTGTGTCTGATGTTTGTGTTGATGATGCTGTGTGTATCTGATGTACGTGTTGATGATGCTGTGTGTATCTGATGTACGTGTTGATGATGCTGTGTGTATCTGATGTACGTGTTGATGAAGCTGTGTGTGTCTGATGTATGTGTTGATGATGCTGTGTGTATCTGATGTATGTGTTGATGATGCTGTGTGTATCTGATGTATGTGTTGATGATGCTGTGTGTATCTGATGTATGTGTTGATGATGCTGTGTTTGTCTGATGTATCTGTTGATGATGCTGTGTGTATCTGATGTATGTGTTGATGATGCTGTGTGTATCTGATGTATGTGTTGATGATGCTGTGTGTGTCTGATGTATCTGTTGATGATGCTGTGTGTGTCTGATGTTTGTGTTGATGATGCTGTGTGTGTCTGATGTATGTGTTGATGAAGCTGTGTGTATCTGATGTATGTGTTGATGATGCTGTGTGTGTCTGATGTACGTGTTGATGAAGCTGTGTGTGTCTGATGTATGTGTTGATGATGCTGTGTGTATCTGATGTATGTGTTGATGATGCTGTGTGTATCTGATGTACGTGTTGATGATGCTGTGTGTGTCTGATGTACGTGTTGATGATGCTGTGTGTATCTGATGTACGTGTTGATGATGCTGTGTGTATCTGATGTATGTGTTGATGATGCTGTGTGTATCTGATGTATGTGTTGATGATGCTGTGTGTATCTGATGTATGTGTTGATGATGCTGTGTGTGTCTGATGTATCTGTTGATGATGCTGTGTGTGTCTGATGTTTGTGTTGATGATGCTGTGTGTATCTGATGTACGTGTTGATGATGCTGTGTGTATCTGATGTACGTGTTGATGATGCTGTGTGTATCTGATGTACGTGTTGATGAAGCTGTGTGTGTCTGATGTATGTGTTGATGATGCTGTGTGTATCTGATGTATGTGTTGATGATGCTGTGTGTATCTGATGTATGTGTTGATGATGCTGTGTGTGTCTGATGTATCTGTTGATGATGCTGTGTGTGTCTGATGTTTGTGTTGATGATGCTGTGTGTATCTGATGTACGTGTTGATGATGCTGTGTGTATCTGATGTACGTGTTGATGATGCTGTGTGTATCTGATGTATGTGTTGATGATGCTGTGTGTGTCTGATGTATGTGTTGATGATGCTGTGTGTATCTGATGTACGTGTTGATGATGCTGTGTGTATCTGATGTACGTGTTGATGATGCTGTGTGTATCTGATGTATGTGTTGATGATGCTGTGTGTATCTGATGTACGTGTTGATGATGCTGTGTGTATCTGATGTACGTGTTGATGATGCTGTGTGTATCTGATGTACGTGTTGATGATGCTGTGTGTATCTGATGTATGTGTTGATGATGCTGTGTGTATCTGATGTATGTGTTGATGATGCTGTGTGTATCTGATGTATGTGTTGATGAAGCTGTGTGTATCTGATGTATGTGTTGATGAAGCTGTGTGTATCTGATGTATGTGTTGATGATGCTGTGTGTGTCTGATGTATGTGTTGATGATGCTGTGTGTATCTGATGTATGTGTTGATGATGCTGTGTGTATCTGATGTATGTGTTGATGATGCTGTGTGTGTCTGATGTATCTGTTGATGATGCTGTGTGTGTCTGATGTTTGTGTTGATGATGCTGTGTGTATCTGATGTACGTGTTGATGATGCTGTGTGTATCTGATGTACGTGTTGATGATGCTGTGTGTGTCTGATGTATGTGTTGATGATGCTGTGTGTGTCTGATGTATGTGTTGATGATGCTGTGTGTATCTGATGTACGTGTTGATGATGCTGTGTGTGTCTGATGTACGTGTTGATGAAGCTGTGTGTATCTGATGTATGTGTTGATGATGCTGTGTGTATCTGATGTATGTGTTGATGATGCTGTGTGTATCTGATGTATGTGTTGATGATGCTGTGTGTATCTGATGTATGTGTTGATGATGCTGTGTGTATCTGATGTACGTGTTGATGAAGCTGTGTGTATCTGATGTACGTGTTGATGATGCTGTGTGTATCTGATGTACGTGTTGATGATGCTGTGTGTATCTGATGTACGTGTTGATGATGCTGTGTGTGTCTGATGTATCTGTTGATGATGCTGTGTGTGTCTGATGTTTGTGTTGATGATGCTGTGTGTATCTGATGTTTGTGTTGATGATGCTGTGTGTATCTGATGTATGTGTTGATGATGCTGTGTGTATCTGATGTACGTGTTGATGATGCTGTGTGTATCTGATGTACGTGTTGATGCTGTGTGTATCTGATGTATGTGTTGATGATGCTGTGTGTATCTGATGTACGTGTTGATGATGCTGTGTGTATCTGATGTACGTGTTGATGATGCTGTGTGTGTCTGATGTATCTGTTGATGATGCTGTGTGTGTCTGATGTTTGTGTTGATGATGCTGTGTGTATCTGATGTATGTGTTGATGATGCTGTGTGTATCTGATGTATGTGTTGATGATGCTGTGTGTGTCTGATGTATGTGTTGATGATGCTGTGTGTATCTGATGTATGTGTTGATGATGCTGTGTGTATCTGATGTATGTGTTGATGATGCTGTGTGTATCTGATGTATGTGTTGATGATGCTGTGTGTGTCTGATGTTTGTGTTGATGATGCTGTGTGTATCTGATGTATGTGTTGATGATGCTGTGTGTGTCTGATGTACGTGTTGATGAAGCTGTGTGTGTCTGATGTATCTGTTGATGATGCTGTGTGTGTCTGATGTTTGTGTTGATGATGCTGTGTGTGTTTGATGTATCTGTTGATGATGCTGTGTGTGTCTGATGTTTGTGTTGATGATGCTGTGTGTATCTGATGTTTGTGTTGATGATGCTGTGTGTATCTGATGTATGTGTTGATGATGCTGTGTGTATCTGATGTACGTGTTGATGAAGCTGTGTGTGTCTGATGTATCTGTTGATGATGCTGTGTGTGTCTGATGTTTGTGTTGATGATGCTGTGTGTATCTGATGTTTGTGTTGATGATGCTGTGTGTATCTGATGTATGTGTTGATGATGCTGTGTGTATCTGATGTATGTGTTGATGATGTATCTGTTGATGATGCTGTGTGTGTCTGATGTTTGTGTTGATGATGCTGTGTGTATCTGATGTACGTGTTGATGATGCTGTGTGTATCTGATGTACGTGTTGATGATGCTGTGTGTATCTGATGTACGTGTTGATGAAGCTGTGTGTGTCTGATGTATGTGTTGATGATGCTGTGTGTATCTGATGTATGTGTTGATGATGCTGTGTGTATCTGATGTATGTGTTGATGATGCTGTGTGTATCTGATGTATGTGTTGATGATGCTGTGTGTGTCTGATGTATCTGTTGATGATGCTGTGTGTATCTGATGTATGTGTTGATGATGCTGTGTGTATCTGATGTATGTGTTGATGATGCTGTGTGTGTCTGATGTATCTGTTGATGATGCTGTGTGTGTCTGATGTTTGTGTTGATGATGCTGTGTGTGTCTGATGTATGTGTTGATGAAGCTGTGTGTATCTGATGTATGTGTTGATGATGCTGTGTGTGTCTGATGTACGTGTTGATGAAGCTGTGTGTGTCTGATGTATGTGTTGATGATGCTGTGTGTATCTGATGTATGTGTTGATGATGCTGTGTGTATCTGATGTACGTGTTGATGATGCTGTGTGTGTCTGATGTACGTGTTGATGATGCTGTGTGTATCTGATGTACGTGTTGATGATGCTGTGTGTATCTGATGTATGTGTTGATGATGCTGTGTGTATCTGATGTATGTGTTGATGATGCTGTGTGTATCTGATGTATGTGTTGATGATGCTGTGTGTGTCTGATGTATCTGTTGATGATGCTGTGTGTGTCTGATGTTTGTGTTGATGATGCTGTGTGTATCTGATGTACGTGTTGATGATGCTGTGTGTATCTGATGTACGTGTTGATGATGCTGTGTGTATCTGATGTACGTGTTGATGAAGCTGTGTGTGTCTGATGTATGTGTTGATGATGCTGTGTGTATCTGATGTATGTGTTGATGATGCTGTGTGTATCTGATGTATGTGTTGATGATGCTGTGTGTGTCTGATGTATCTGTTGATGATGCTGTGTGTGTCTGATGTTTGTGTTGATGATGCTGTGTGTATCTGATGTACGTGTTGATGATGCTGTGTGTATCTGATGTACGTGTTGATGCTGTGTGTATCTGATGTATGTGTTGATGATGCTGTGTGTGTCTGATGTATGTGTTGATGATGCTGTGTGTATCTGATGTACGTGTTGATGATGCTGTGTGTATCTGATGTACGTGTTGATGATGCTGTGTGTATCTGATGTATGTGTTGATGATGCTGTGTGTATCTGATGTACGTGTTGATGATGCTGTGTGTATCTGATGTACGTGTTGATGATGCTGTGTGTATCTGATGTACGTGTTGATGATGCTGTGTGTATCTGATGTATGTGTTGATGATGCTGTGTGTATCTGATGTATGTGTTGATGATGCTGTGTGTATCTGATGTATGTGTTGATGATGCTGTGTGTATCTGATGTATGTGTTGATGAAGCTGTGTGTATCTGATGTATGTGTTGATGATGCTGTGTGTGTCTGATGTACGTGTTGATGAAGCTGTGTGTGTCTGATGTATGTGTTGATGATGCTGTGTGTATCTGATGTATGTGTTGATGATGCTGTGTGTATCTGATGTATGTGTTGATGATGCTGTGTGTGTCTGATGTATGTGTTGATGAAGCTGTGTGTATCTGATGTACGTGTTGATGATGCTGTGTGTGTCTGATGTATGTGTTGATGATGCTGTGTGTATCTGATGTATGTGTTGATGAAGCTGTGTGTATCTGATGTTTGTGTTGATGATGCTGTGTGTGTCTGATGTATGTGTTGATGAAGCTGTGTGTATCTGATGTATGTGTTGATGATGCTGTGTGTGTCTGATGTATGTGTTGATGAAGCTGTGTGTATCTGATGTATGTGTTGATGATGCTGTGTGTGTTTGATGTATGTGTTGATGATGCTGTGTGTGTCTGATGTATGTGTTGATGCTGTGTGTATCTGATGTATCTGTTGATGCTGTGTGTTTCTGATGTATGTGTTGATGCTGTGTGTATCTGATGTATGTGTTGATGCTGTGTGAATCTGATGTATGTGTTGATGCTGTGTGTATCTGATGTATGTGTTGATGCTGTGTGTATCTGATGTATGTGTTGATGCTGTGTGTATCTGATGTATGTGTTGATGCTGTGTGTATCTGATGTACGTGTTGATGCTGTGTGTTTCTGATGTAGGTGTTGATGCTGTGTGTATCTGATGTATGTGTTGATGCTGTGTGTATCTGATGTACTTGTTGATGATGCTGTGTGTATCTGATGTATGTGTTGATGCTGTGTGTATCTGATGTATGTGTTGATGCTGTGTGTATCTGATGTATGTGTTGATGCTGTGTGTATCTGATGTACTTGTTGATGATGCTGTGTGTATCTGATGTACGTGTTGATTAAGCTGTGTGTGTCTGATGTACGTGTTGATGATGCTGTGTGTATCTGATGTATGTGTTGATGATGCTGTGTGTATCTGATGTACGTGTTGATGATGCTGTGTGTATCTGATGTACGTGTTGATGATGCTGTGTGTATCTGATGTACGTGTTGATGATGCTGTGTGTATCTGATGTACGTGTTGATGATGCTGTGTGTATCTGATGTATGTGTTGATGATGCTGTGTGTATCTGATGTACGTGTTGATGATGCTGTGTGTATCTGATGTACGTGTTGATGATGCTGTGTGTATCTGATGTACGTGTTGATGATGCTGTGTGTATCTGATGTATGTGTTGATGATGCTGTGTGTATCTGATGTACGTGTTGATGATGCTGTGTGTATCTGATGTACGTGTTGATGATGCTGTGTGTATCTGATGTACGTGTTGATGATGCTGTGTGTATCTGATGTACGTGTTGATGATGCTGTGTGTATCTGATGTACGTGTTGATGATGCTGTGTGTGTCTGATGTACGTGTTGATGATGCTGTGTGTATCTGATGTACGTGTTGATGATGCTGTGTGTATCTGATGTACGTGTTGATGATGCTGTGTGTATCTGATGTATGTGTTGATGATGCTGTGTGTATCTGATGTACGTGTTGATGATGCTGTGTGTATCTGATGTATGTGTTGATGATGCTGTGTGTATCTGATGTATGTGTTGATGCTGTGTGTTTCTGATGTATGTGTTGATGATGCTGTGTGTATCTGATGTATGTGTTGATGATGCTGTGTGTGTCTGATGTACGTGTTGATGATGCTGTGTGTATCTGATGTATGTGTTGATGCTGTGTGTTTCTGATGTATGTGTTGATGATGCTGTGTGTGTCTGATGTACGTGTTGATGCTGTGTGTATCTGATGTATGTGTTGATGCTGTGTGTTTCTGATGTATGTGTTGATGATGCTGTGTGTGTCTGATGTACGTGTTGATGATGCTGTGTGTATCTGATGTACGTGTTGATGATGCTGTGTGTATCTGATGTTCGTGTTGATGATGCTGTGTGTATCTGATGTATGTGTTGATGAAGATGTGTGTGTCTGATGTACGTGTTGATGATGCTGTGTGTGTCTGATGTCCGTGTTGATGATGCTGTGTGTATCTGATGTATGTGTTGATGATGCTGTGTGTATCTGATGTATGTGTTGATGATGCTGTGTGTATCTGATGTACGTGTTGAAGAAGATGTGTGTGTCTGATGTACGTGTTGATGATGCTGTGTGTGTCTGATGTCCGTGTTGATGATGCTGTGTGTATCTGATGTATGTGTTGATGATGCTGTGTGTGTGTCTGATGTATGTGTTGATGAAGATGTGTGTGTCTGATGTACGTGTTGATGATGCTGTGTGTGTCTGATGTCCGTGTTGATGATGCTGTGTGTATCTGATGTATGTGTTGATGATGCTGTGTGTATCTGATGTATGTGTTGATGCTGTGTGTATCTGATGTACGTGTTGATGATGCTGTGTGTATCTGATGTACGTGTTGATGAAGATGTGTGTGTCTGATGTACGTGTTGATGATGCTGTGTGTGTCTGATGTCCGTGTTGATGATGCTGTGTGTATCTGATGTATGTGTTGATGATGCTGTGTGTATCTGATGTATGTGTTGATGATGCTGTGTGTATCTGATGTATGTGTTGATGATGCTGTGTGTATCTGATGTATGTGTTGATGAAGCTGTGTGAGTCTGATGTACGTGTTGATGAAGCTGTGTGTATCTGATGTCCGTGTTGATGATGCTGTGTGTATCTGATGTATGTGTTGATGAAGCTGTGTGAGTCTGATGTACGTGTTGATGATGCTGTGTGTATCTGATGTATGTGTTGATGATGCTGTGTGTATCTGATGTATGTGTTGATGAAGCTGTGTGAGTCTGATGTACGTGTTGATGAAGCTGTGTGTATCTGATGTCCGTGTTGATGATGCTGTGTGTATCTGATGTATGTGTTGATGAAGCTGTGTGAGTCTGATGTACGTGTTGATGAAGCTGTGTGTATCTGATTTACGTGTTGTTGATGCTGTGTGTATCTGATGTATGTGTTGATGAAGCTGTGTGAGTCTGATGTACGTGTTGATGAAGCTGTGTGTATCTGATGTACGTGTTGTTTTTGCTGTGTGAGTCTGATGTACGTGTTGATGAAGCTGTGTGTATCTGATGTCCGTGTTGATGATGCTGTGTGTATCTGATGTATGTGTTGATGATGCTGTGTGTGTCTGATGTATGTGTTGATGATGCTGTGTGTATCTGATGTACGTGTTGATGATGCTGTGTGTATCTGATTTACGTGTTGATGCTGTGTGTATCTGATGTCCGTGTTGATGATGCTGTGTGTATCTGATGTATGTGTTGATGATGCTGTGTGTATCTGATGTACGTGTTGATGATGCTGTGTGTATCTGATGTCCGTGTTGATGATGCTGTGTGTATCTGATGTATGTGTTGATGATGCTGTGTGTATCTGATGTACGTGTTGATGATGCTGTGTGTATCTGATTTACGTGTTGTTGATGCTGTGTGTATCTGATGTCCGTGTTGATGATGCTGTGTGTATCTGATGTATGTGTTGATGATGCTGTGTGTATCTGATGTACGTGTTGATGATGCTGTGTGTATCTGATGTACGTGTTGATGATGCTGTGTGTATCTGATTTACGTGTTGTTGATGCTGTGTGTATCTGATGTATGTGTTGATGATGCTGTGTGTATCTGATGTCCGTGTTGATGAAGCTGTGTGTATCTGATTTACGTGTTGTTGATGCTGTGTGAGTCTGATGTACGTGTTGATGAAGCTGTGTGTATCTGATGTACGTGTTGATGATGCTGTGTGTGTCTGATGTATGTGTTGATGATGCTGTGTGTATCTGATGTATGTGTTGATGATGCTGTGTGTATCTGATGTATGTGTTGATGATGCTGTGTGTATCTGATGTATGTGTTGATGATGCTGTGTGTATCTGATGTATGTGTTGATGATGCTGTGTGTGTCTGATGTACGTGTTGATGATGCTGTGTGTATCTGATGTATGTGTTGATGATGCTGTGTGTGTCTGATGTACGTGTTGATGAAGCTGTGTGTATCTGATGTACGTGTTGATGATGCTGTGTGTGTCTGATGTATGTGTTGATGATGCTGTGTGTGACTGATGTCCGTGTTGATGATGCTGTGTGTGTCTGATGTATGTGTTGATGATGCTGTGTGTGTCTGATGTATGTGTTGATGATGCTGTGTGTGTCTGATGTATGTGTTGATGATGCTGTGTGTATCTGATGTATGTGTTGATGATGCTGTGTGTGTTTGATGTATGTGTTGATGATGCTGTATGTGTTTGATGTATGTGTTGATGATGCTGTGTGTATCTGATGTACGTGTTGATGATGCTGTGTGTATCTGATGTATGTGTTGATGATGCTGTGTGTGTCTGATGTATGTGTTGATGATGCTGTGTGTATCTGATGTATGTGTTGATGATGCTGTGTGTGTTTGATGTATGTGTTGATGATGCTGTGTGTATCTGATGTACGTGTTGATGATGCTGTGTGTGTCTGATGTATGTGTTGATGATGCTGTGTGTATCTGATGTATGTGTTGATGATGCTGTGTGTGTTTGATGTATGTGTTGATGATGCTGTGTGTGTTTGATGTATGTGTTGATGATGCTGTGTGTATCTGATGTACGTGTTGATGATGCTGTGTGTGTCTGATGTATGTGTTGATGATGCTGTGTGTATCTGATGTATGTGTTGATGATGCTGTGTGTGTTTGATGTATGTGTTGATGATGCTGTGTGTATCTGATGTATGTGTTGATGATGCTGTGTGTGTCTGATGTATGTGTTGATGATGCTGTGTGTATCTGATGTATGTGTTGATGATGCTGTGTGTGTTTGATGTATGTGTTGATGATGCTGTGTGTATCTGATGTACGTGTTGATGATGCTGTGTGTATCTGATGTATGTGTTGATGATGCTGTGTGTGTCTGATGTATGTGTTGATGATGCTGTGTGTGACTGATGTCCGTGTTGATGATGCTGTGTGTGTCTGATGTATGTGTTGATGATGCTGTGTGTGTCTGATGTATGTGTTGATGATGCTGTGTGTATCTGATGTATGTGTTGATGATGCTGTGTGTGTCTGATGTATGTGTTGATGATGCTGTGTGTGTCTGATGTACGTGTTGATGATGCTGTGTGTGTCTGATGTACGTGTTGATGATGCTGTGTGTGTCTGATGTACGTGTTGATGATGCTGTGTGTGTCTGATGTACGTGTTGATGATGCTGTGTGTGTCTGATGTATGTGTTGATGATGCTGTGTGTGTCTGATGTCCGTGTTGATGATGCTGTGTGTGTCTGATGTATGTGTTGATGATGCTGTGTGTATCTGATGTACGTGTTGATGATGCTGTGTGTATCTGATGTACGTGTTGATGATGCTGTGTGTATCTGATGTATGTGTTGATGATGCTGTGTGTATCTGATGTATGTGTTGATGATGCTGTGTGTGTCTGATGTATGTGTTGATGATGCTGTGTGTGTCTGATGTATGTGTTGATGATGCTGTGTGTGTCTGATGTATGTGTTGATGATGCTGTGTGTGTCTGATGTATGTGTTGATGCTGTGTGTATCTGATGTATGTGTTGATGATGCTGTGTGTGTCTGATGTATGTGTTGATGATGCTGTGTGTATCTGATGTACGTGTTGATGATGCTGTGTGTGTCTGATGTATGTGTTGATGATGCTGTGTGTATCTGATGTATGTGTTGATGATGCTGTGTGTGTCTGATGTATGTGTTGATGATGCTGTGTGTATCTGATGTACGTGTTGATGATGCTGTGTGTGTCTGATGTATGTGTTGATGATGCTGTGTGTATCTGATGTACGTGTTGATGATGCTGTGTGTATCTGATGTATGTGTTGATGATGCTGTGTGTATCTGATGTACGTGTTGATGATGCTGTGTGTATCTGATGTATGTGTTGATGATGCTGTGTGTATCTGATGTACGTGTTGATGATGCTGTGTGTGTCTGATGTATGTGTTGATGATGCTGTGTGTGTCTGATGTATGTGTTGATGATGCTGTGTGTGTCTGATGTATGTGTTGATGATGCTGTGTGTGTCTGATGTATGTGTTGATGATGCTGTGTGTGTCTGATGTATGTGTTGATGATGCTGTGTGTGTCTGATGTATGTGTTGATGCTGTGTGTATCTGATGTATGTGTTGATGATGCTGTGTGTGTCTGATGTATGTGTTGATGATGCTGTGTGTGACTGATGTCCGTGTTGATGATGCTGTGTGTATCTGATGTCCGTGTTGATGATGCTGTGTGTGTTTGATGTATGTGTTGATGATGCTCAGTGTGTCTGATGTACGTGTTGATGATGCTGTGTGTGTTTGATGTCCGTGTTGATGATGCTGTGTGTATCTGATGTCCGTGTTGATGATGCTGTGTGTGTTTGATGTATGTGTTGATGATGCTCAGTGTGTCTGATGTACGTGTTGATGATGCTGTGTGTGTCTGATGTATGTGTTGATGATGCTGTGTGTGACTGATGTCCGTGTTGATGATGCTGTGTGTATCTGATGTCCGTGTTGATGATGCTGTGTGTGTTTGATGTCCGTGTTGATGATGCTGTGTGGATCTGATGTACGTGTTGATGATGCTGTGTGTGTCTGATGTATGTGTTGATGATGCTGTGTGTGTCTGATGTACGTGTTGATGATGCTGTGTGTGTCTGATGTATGTGTTGATGATGCTGTGTGTGTCTCTGTCTCTCGTATCCAGGTGATTTACCAGCCCATGGCGCAGGAGGAGAGTAGCGAGCGGATGGATCCCGGCCCGTACCTCAGGGTGATGCAGGCCATCGACCAGCAGTTCCCAGCCGATGAGAGGGGGGACCTGCTGATCTTCCTGAGCGGCGCTGCTGAGATTGCGGCCGTAACAGAGGGTGCCCGAACCTACGCAGTGCTCACAAAGCGCTGGATCGTGCTCCCTCTGCACAGCAGTCTGTCCACAACAGAACAGGACAAGGTGAGTATCCAGAACATCACAAAGTGCCACATCCCCAATGACAGCACCTCGGACAGCGCGGTGTTCCCTCGGTACTGACCCTCGGACCGCACAGCACTCCCTCGGTACTGAACCTCGGACAGCGCGGTGCTCCCTCAGTACTGACCCTCGGACAGCGTGGTGCTCCCTCGGTACTGACCCTCGGTCAGCGCGGTGCTCTCTCGGTACTGACCCTCGGACAGCGTGGTGCTCCCTCGGTACTGACCCTCGGACAGCGTGGTGCTCCCTCGGTACTGACCCTCGGACAGCGTGGTGCTCCCTCGGTACTGACCCTCGGTCAGCGCGGTGCTCTCTCGGTACTGACCCTCAGACCGCACAGCACTCCCTCGGTACTGAACCTCTGACAGTGCGGCGCTCCCTCGGTACTGACCCTCCGACAGCGTGGCGCTCCCTCTGTACTGACCCTCCGACAGCGTGGCGCTCCCTCTGTACTGACCCTCTGACAGCGTGGCGCTCCCTCGGTACTGACCCTCCGACAGTGCGGCGCTCCCTCGGTACTGACCCTCCGACAGTGCAGCGCTCCCTCAGTACTGACCCTCCGACAGTGCGGCACTCCCTCAGTACTGACCCTCCGACAGTGCAGCACTCCCTCAGTACTGACCTTCCGACAGTGTGGCGCTCCCTCAGTACTGACCCTCTGACAGCGTGGCGCTCCCTCGGTACTGACCCTCTGACAGTGCGACGCTTCCTCAGTACTGACCCTCCGACAGTGCGGCGCTCGCTCGGTACTGACCCTCCGCAACTGATTCCCCACCATCCTACTCCCTGAATCTGTCCTGCTCTCGTTCCAGGTTTTTGACATCGCCCCACCAGGCATCAGGAAGTGCATTGTTGCTACGAACATCGCAGAAACGTCTGTTACGATCGATGGTGTGCGTTTTGTTGTAGATTCTGGTGAGCAGGAAAGGCGTCCATTCAGCCCAGAGCTTTACTCTGTATCTAACCCCCGTGCTGTACCTGTCCTGGGGAGTATTTGATGAGGACAGTGTAGAGGGAGCTTTACTCTGTATCTAACCCCCGTGCTGTACCTGTCCTGGGAGTGTTTGATGGGGACAGTGTCGAGGGAGCTTTACTCTGTATCTAACCCCCGTACTGTATCTGTCCTGGGAGTGTTTGATGGGGGACAGTGTAGAGGGAGCTTTACTCTGTATCTAACCCCCGTACTGTACCTGTCCTGGGAGTGTTTGATGGGGACAGTGTAGAGGGAGCTTTACTCTGTATCTAACCCCCGTGCTGTATCTGTCCTGGGAGTGTTTGATGAGGACAGTGTAGAGGGAGCTTTACTCTGTATCTAACCCCCGTGCTGTACCTGTCCTGGGAGTGTTTGATGGGGACAGTGTCGAGGGAGCTTTACTCTGTATCTAACCCCCGTACTGTACCTGTCCTGGGAGTGTTTGATGGGGGACAGTGTAGAGGGAGCTTTACTCTGTATCTAACCCCCGTACTGTACCTGTCCTGGGAGTGTTTGATGGGGACAGTGTAGAGGGAGCTTTACTCTGTATCTAACCCCCGTGCTGTACCTGTCCTGGGGAGTGTTTCATGGGGACAGTGTAGAGGGAGCTTTACTCTGTATCTAACCCCCGTACTGTACCTGTCCTGGGAGTGTTTGATGGGGGACAGTGTAGAGGGAGCTTTACTCTGTATCTAACCCCCGTACTGTACCTGTCCTGGGAGTGTTTGATGGGGGACAGTGTAGAGGGAGATTTACTCTGTATCTAACCCCAATGCTGTACCTGTCCTGGGGAGTGTTTGATGGGGACAGTGTAGAGGGAGCTTTACTCTGTATCTAACCCCAATGCTGTACCTGTCCTGGGGAGTGTTTGATGGGGACAGTGTAGAGGGAGCTTTACTCTGTATCTAACCGCCGTGCTGTACCTGTCCTGGGGAGTGTTTGATGGGGACAGTGTAGAGGGAGCTTTACTCTGTATCTAACCCCAATGCTGTACCTGTCCTGGGGAGTGTTTGATGGGGACAGTGTAGAGGGAGCTTTACTCTGTATCTAACCGCCGTGCTGTACCTGTCCTGGGGAGTGTTTGATGGGGACAGTGTAGAGGGAGCTTTACTTGATCTGAACACCTTGTGTTCCACCCCTGGCCTGTAGAGTGTCCGCTGAGTTGGACGGCTTCAGGTGATGTCCTGGGACTGGGTCGCAGTGGAATGTCTGCTGGGGGGGGTGCACGTCTGACACTGACAGTGATGGCAAGTGTGGCTCCCATTCACCCCCTGGTCTAATAATGGATGGACTGTCTCCTGACACCCGCACGCAGGCAAGCAATGTATTTACAACCACAGCCCCAGATTGCAAACAGCCAGGCGGGCAAAGGTTGGATAAGGGCTCTGCCGTGATGCCCCCCAGAGTCGAATACCCAAGCGCACACACTCAAAATAAAAGCCCTTTCCCTCTACCTTCCAGGGAAAGTGAAGGAGATGAGCTTCGACCCGACCTCCAAGGTGCAGCGGCTGCAGGAGTTCTGGATCAGCCGGGCGAGTGCGGAGCAACGCAAGGGCCGTGCAGGCCGCACGGGGCCTGGGGTCTGTTACCGGCTCTATGCCGAGTCCGATTACGACGCCTTTGCCCCCTACCCGGTGCCGGAGATCCAGCGGGTGGCGCTCGATACCCTGGTTCTGCAGGTAAAACCGTTCCTCTGCCCGCGCGCTTCCCCCCGCAGTCGATCAGCGGGCACGCTCGTCATTTATTTTGAGCCTCTCCCCTTGACGTCACCCACGGCCGTTGTCCTAAACTCGTGAGGGGTTCAAAGCAAACACATTCTGTCCACTCACCGCAGCAGGACCTCACAGCCAATGAAGTATTTCTGAAATGTACTTTCTGTTGTAATGTGGGAAACACAGCAGCCAGTCTGCACACAGCAAGATCCCACAAGCAGCAAAGTGATAAATGACCACATCATCTGTGTCACTGAAGTCAGTCGAGGGACAAATATCGGCCCCGGGACACCGAGGAGAATCTCCCCACCTGTTCAGCTTCCGACAGTGGCCGTGGGTTCTTTTACCCGAGAGGGCAGACGGAGGCCTCGGGTTTAACGTCTCATCCTGAAAGACAGCACCTCCGACAGTGCGGCGCTCCCTCCGTACGGACCCTCCGACAGTGCGGCGCACCCTCAGTACTGACCCTCCGACAGTGCGGCACTCCCTCAGTACTGACCCTCCGACAGTGCGGCACTCCCTCAGTACTGACCCTCCGACAGTGCGGCGCTCCCTCAGTACTGACCCTCCGACAGTGCGGCGCTCCCTCAGTACTGACCCTCCGACAGTGCGGTGCTCCCTCAGTGCTGACCCTCCGACAGTGCGGCACTCCCTCAGTACTGACACTCCGACAGTGCGGCGCTCCCTCAGTACTGACCCTCCGACAGTGCGGCGCTCCCTCAGTACTGACCCTCCGACAGTGCGGTGCTCCCTCAGTGCTGACCCTCCGACAGTGCGGCACTCCCTCAGTACTGACCCTCCGACAGTGCGGCGCTCCCTCAGTACTGACCCTCCGACAGTGCGGCGCTCCCTCAGTACTGACCCTCCGACAGTGCGGCGCTCCCTCAGTACTGACCCTCCGACAGTGCGGCGTTCCCTCAGTACTGACCCTCCGACAGTGCGGCGTTCCCTCAGTACTGATCCTCCGACAGTGCGGCGTTCCCTCAGTACTGACCCTCCGACAGTGCGGCACTCCCTCAGGACTGACCCTCCGACAGCGCGGCGCTCCCTCGGTACTGACCCTCCAACAGCGCGGTGCTCCCTCAGTACTGACCCTCCGACAGTGCGGCACTCCCTCAGTACTGACCCTCCGACAGCGCGACGCTCCCTCTGTACTGACCCTCCGAGAGTGCGGAGCTCCCTCAGTACTGACCCTCCGACAGTGCGGCACTCCCTCAGTACTGACCCTCCGACAGCGCGACGCTCCCTCAGTACTGACCCTCCGACAGTGCGGCACTCCCTCAGTACTGACCCTCCGACAGCGCGACGCTCCCTCAGTACTGACCCTCCGACAGTGCGGCACTCCCTCAGTACTGGCACCGGGTGGTGGGGAGGGGGAGTTTTGGTTCTGGATTCTGGGGCTCGAGCCCATGATGTTCTGACCCAGGGGAGAGAGTGTGACCCACTGAGTCACAGCTGATACAATAGTTTGATTTGCTGTCACTGGGTACGAGCGGATTGTGGGGAGGGTCTGTTTACTGATTTAACACCCAGAACCCTCACTTCCCCAGATCAGATTGAAATCATCTCCCCTAAACCTGGTAAACAGTATCCTGTTTGTTTTAGTCATTTCATGGGATGTGGGCGTCACTGGCCAGGCCAGCATTTATGCCCACGTCTAATTGCCCTTGAGAAGGTGGTGGTGAGCTGCCTTCTTGAACCGCTGCAGTCCGTGTGGGGGTAGGTACACCCACAGTGCTGTTAGGGAGGGAGTTCCAGGATTTTGACCCAGCGACAGTGAAGGAACGGCGATATAGTTCCAAGTCAGGATGGTGTGTGACTTGGAGGGGAACTTGCAGGTGGTGATGTTCCCATGCATCTGCTGCCCTTGTCCTTCTAGATGGTAGAGGTCGTGGGTTTGGAAGGTGCTGTCTAAGGAGCCTTGGTGCGTTGCTGCAGTGCATCTTGTAGATGGTACACACTGCTGCCACTGTGCGTCGGTGGTGGAGGGAGTGAATGTTGAAGGTGATGGATGGGGTGTCAATCATACAGACTGCTGTGTCCATCCCCCCCCCCCCCCTCCCCCACCCCCTCCTCCAGATGAAGAGCATGGGGCTCGGGGACCCGCGAACATTCCCCTTCATCGAACCCCCGCCCCTGGCTAGTGTGGAAACAGCGATCCAGTATCTGCAGGAGCAGGGAGCGCTGGACAGCAGCGAGAATCTGACCGCCGTTGGGAGGCTCCTCGCACAGCTGCCTGTCGATGTGGTCATCGGTAAGGTGTCTCTCTCAACTCAGTCGCTTGCTGCTACTTTCTCTCGCTCCGACTCTCCTCCAGCCTGTCCTTTCGAAGCATTCTGACTCGCAACGAGAATTCCCAATCACCACGGTTTCAAAAAACCCTTCCTGATTTTGAACGCCTCGGTTAAATCTCCTCTTAACCTTCTCTGCTCTAAGGAGAACAATCCCAGCTTCTCCCAGTCTCTCCACATCACTGTAATCCCTCATTCCTGGGATCAGTCCAGTAAATCTCCTCCTCACCCTCTGTGAGCCCTTGACGTCCTTCCTAAAGTGCCGTGACTGGAATCGGAGAGATTAATGTAGTTGCATTTTATATCTGTTTACAATAACTTGTTTACTTTTGTACTCGACATCTCTGTTTATAAAGTCCAGATTCTCGCTCAGGCTTTTTTTTAACCACTTACTGAACCTGCACTTGCAAAGATTTATCAGCCAACTTCCACCCGGTTCCTTTGTTCCTGCAGATGCTTTAGACTTGTACCCTTTTGTTTTATCTTGCATCCCCCCCCCCCCCCCCTCACGTTCGTCCTGCCGAAGGGCGTTACCTCACGTTTCCCTGCGTTAAATATTTCCGTCTGTTTCACCAGTCTGCCCCACAGCCTGTGTCTAATCCAGCTCCCTGTTTCCTCCATTTCCCCGGGTTTCGTTTCATCGGCAGTCTCGGAGGCAGCTGGTGCAGCCGGCTCGTTGATTGTATCTCCGAACGAGCTGGGGTCCTGATAAAGACCCCTCTGGGGGACGCTCCCCCCTGCCGTTCCGTCCCGGGCTGTGTACTGAAAGACAACAGCTCTCTGCTGTTCTGTCCCCCAGCCAGCGCTGTTTTCAGGCTTCCACAGGTCCCTGCAATCCCCGGGGCTTGTCCGGTCGCCGTCTCTGATTGCCAGCCCGCTTGTTTCAACAACAACTTGCATTTATATCGCACCTAGACAGTAGTAATACTGCTCAAGGTGCCCTCGGCAGGGATAACCGCCAACAACAGCGTCAGAGTCAGTGCGTCGCATGTCAAGCAGGAGTTCAGGGATTCAGCTGCAATGTAACTCTTTCCTCTCTCCCCAATCCCCACTCGCCGCTGGGGGTCGCAGGTAAGATGCTGATCTTTGGCTGTACCTTCGACGTGGTGGAGCCAGTGCTGACACTGGCCGCGGCTCTCAGCCTCCAGTCCCCCTTTGTCCGGAGCAGGCAAGCCAACCCGGACTGTGCTACGGCCCGCAGGCCCCTCGAGAGTGACGAAGGAGACCCCTTCACCCTGCTCAGTACCTTCGAGGAGTGGCTGCAGGTGAGGCAGCTGTGACAAAGGGGGGAGGGGAGGGCGGGTGCCCCGGTGTGCACTGACCGCTCTGCGCCGTGTGGACTGACCGCTCTGCACCCTGTGGGTCACCGTGTGGACTGACCACTCTGCACCGTGTGGACTGACCGCTCTGCACCCTGTGGGTCACCGTGTGGACTGACCACTCTGCACCGTGTGGACTGACCGCTCTGCACCCTGTGGGTCACCGTGTGGACTGACCGCTCTGCACCGTGTGGACTGACCGCTCTGCACCCTGTGGGTCACCGTGTGGATTGACCGCTCTTCACCGTGTGGGTCACCGTGTGGACTGACCGCTCTGCACCCTGTGGGTCACCGTGTGGACTGACCGCTCTGCACCCTGTGGACTGACCGCTCTGCGCCGTGTGGACTGACTGCTTCGTGTGCAGCTCAGTGTGGACTGACCGCTCTGCGCCGTGTGGACTGACCGCTCTGCGCCGTGTGGACTGACCGCTCTGCGCCGTGTGGACTGACCGCTCTGCGCCGTGTGGACTGACCGCTCTGCGCCGTGTGGGTCACTGTGTGGACTGACCGCTCTGCACTGTGTGGACTGACCGCTCTGCACTGTGTGGGTCACTGTGTGGACTGACCGCTCTGCGCCGTGAGGATCACTGTGTGGACTGACCACTCTGCGCTGTGTGGACTGCCCGCTCTGCACTGTGTGGGTCACTGTGTGGACTGACCGCTCTGCACTGTGTGGACTGACCGCTCTGCACTGTGTGGACTGACCGCTTTGCACTGTGTGGGTCACTGTGTGGACTGATCGCTCTGCACTGTGTGGACTGACCGCTCTGCACTGTGTGGGTCACTGTGTGGACTGACCGCTCTGCACTGTGTGGACTGACCGCTCTGCACTGTGTGGACTGACCGCTCTGCACTGTGTGGACTGACCGCTCTGCACTGTGTGGACTGACCGCTCTGCACTGTGTGGACTGACCGCTCTGCACTGTGTGGACTGACCGCTCTGCACTGTGTGGACTGACCGCTCTGCACTGTGTGGACTGACCGCTCTGCACTGTGTGGACTGACCGCTCTGCACTGTGTGGACTGACCGCTCTGCGCTGTGTGGGTCACTGTGTGGATTGACCGCTCTGCGCTGTGTGGGTCACTGTGTGGACAGACCGCTCTGCGCTGTGTGGATCACTGTGTGGACTGACCGCTCTGCGCTGTGTGGGTCACTGTGTGGACTGACCGCTCTGCGCCGTGTGGGTCACTGTGTGGACTGACCGCTCTGCGCCCTGTGGATCACTGTGTGGACTGACCGCTCTGCGCCGTGTGGGTCACTGTGTGGACTGAGCGCTCTGCGCCGTGTGGGTCACTGTGTGGACTGAGCGCTCTGCGCTGTGTGGGTCACTGTGTGGACAGACCGCTCTGCGCTGTGTGGGTCACTGTGTGGACAGACCGCTCTGCGCTGTATGGATCACTGTGTGGATTGACCGCTCTGCACCGTGTGGATCACTGTGTGGACAGACCGCTCTGCGCCGTGTGGATCACTGTGTGGACTGACCGCTCTGCGCCGTGTGGGTCACTGTGTGGACAG
Organism: Heterodontus francisci; assembly: GCF_036365525.1. NCBI lineage: Eukaryota > Metazoa > Chordata > Chondrichthyes > Heterodontiformes > Heterodontidae > Heterodontus > Heterodontus francisci. The sequence goes on from NC_090419.1 coordinate 10,966,237, forward strand.
ACCGCTCTGCGCCGTGTGGGTCACTGTGTGGACAGACCGCTCTGCGCCGTATGGATCACTGTGTGGACTGACCGCTCTGCGCCGTATGGATCACTGTGTGGACTGACCGCTCTGCGCTGTGTGGATCACTGTGTGGACTGACCGCTCTGCGCTGTGTGGATCACTGTGTGGACTGACCGCTCTGCACCCTGTGGGTCACCGTGTGGACTGACCGCTCTGCACCCTGTGGGTCACCGTGTGGACTGACCGCTCTGCACCGTGTGGACTGACCGCTCTGCACCCTGTGGGTCACCGTGTGGATTGACCGCTCTTCACCGTGTGGGTCACCGTGTGGACTGACCGCTCTGCACCCTGTGGGTCACCGTGTGGACTGACCGCTCTGCACCCTGTGGACTGACCGCTCTGCGCCGTGTGGACTGACTGCTTCGTGTGCAGCTCAGTGTGGACTGACCGCTCTGCGCCGTGTGGACTGACCGCTCTGCGCCGTGTGGACTGACCGCTCTGCGCCGTGTGGACTGACCGCTCTGCGCCGTGTGGACTGACCGCTCTGCGCCGTGTGGGTCACTGTGTGGACTGACCGCTCTGCACTGTGTGGACTGACCGCTCTGCACTGTGTGGGTCACTGTGTGGACTGACCGCTCTGCGCCGTGAGGATCACTGTGTGGACTGACCACTCTGCGCTGTGTGGACTGCCCGCTCTGCACTGTGTGGGTCACTGTGTGGACTGACCGCTCTGCACTGTGTGGACTGACCGCTCTGCACTGTGTGGACTGACCGCTTTGCACTGTGTGGGTCACTGTGTGGACTGATCGCTCTGCACTGTGTGGACTGACCGCTCTGCACTGTGTGGGTCACTGTGTGGACTGACCGCTCTGCACTGTGTGGACTGACCGCTCTGCACTGTGTGGACTGACCGCTCTGCACTGTGTGGACTGACCGCTCTGCACTGTGTGGACTGACCGCTCTGCACTGTGTGGACTGACCGCTCTGCACTGTGTGGACTGACCGCTCTGCACTGTGTGGACTGACCGCTCTGCACTGTGTGGACTGACCGCTCTGCACTGTGTGGACTGACCGCTCTGCACTGTGTGGACTGACCGCTCTGCACTGTGTGGACTGACCGCTCTGCACTGTGTGGACTGACCGCTCTGCACTGTGTGGACTGACCGCTCTGCACTGTGTGGACTGACCGCTCTGCACTGTGTGGACTGACCGCTCTGCACTGTGTGGACTGACCGCTCTGCACTGTGTGGACTGACCGCTCTGCACTGTGTGGACTGACCGCTCTGCACTGTGTGGACTGACCGCTCTGCACTGTGTGGACTGACCGCTCTGCGCTGTGTGGGTCACTGTGTGGATTGACCGCTCTGCGCTGTGTGGGTCACTGTGTGGACAGACCGCTCTGCGCTGTGTGGATCACTGTGTGGACTGACCGCTCTGCGCTGTGTGGGTCACTGTGTGGACTGACCGCTCTGCGCCGTGTGGGTCACTGTGTGGACTGACCGCTCTGCGCCCTGTGGATCACTGTGTGGACTGACCGCTCTGCGCCGTGTGGGTCACTGTGTGGACTGAGCGCTCTGCGCCGTGTGGGTCACTGTGTGGACTGAGCGCTCTGCGCTGTGTGGGTCACTGTGTGGACAGACCGCTCTGCGCTGTGTGGGTCACTGTGTGGACAGACCGCTCTGCGCCGTATGGATCACTGTGTGGACTGACCGCTCTGCACCGTGTGGATCACTGTGTGGACAGACCGCTCTGCGCCGTGTGGATCACTGTGTGGACTGACCGCTCTGCGCCGTGTGGGTCACTGTGTGGACAGACCGCTCTGCGCCGTGTGGGTCACTGTGTGGACAGACCGCTCTGCGCCGTATGGATCACTGTGTGGACTGACCGCTCTGCGCCGTATGGATCACTGTGTGGACTGACCGCTCTGCGCCGTGTGGATCACTGTGTGGACTGACCGCTCTGCGCTGTGTGGATCACTGTGTGGACTGACCGCTCTGCGCCCTGTGGGTCACTGTGTGGACTGACCGCTCTGCGCCGTGTGGGTCACTGTGTGGACTGACCGATCTGCGCCGTGTGGATCACTGTGTGGACTGACCGCTCTGCGCCGTATGGATCACTGTGTGGACTGACCGCTCTGCGCTGTGTGGATCACTGTGTGGACTGACCGCTCTGCGCCCGCTCTGCGCTGTGTGGATCACTGTGTGGACTGACCGCTCTGCGCCCTGTGGGTCACTGTGTGGACTGACCGCTCTGCGCCGTGTGGGTCACTGTGTGGACTGACTGATCTGCGCTGTGTGGATCACTGTGTGGACTGACCGCTCTGCGCCGTATGGATCACTGTGTGGACTGACCGCTCTGCGCCGTGTGGATCACTGTGTGGACTGACCGCTCTGCGCCGTGTGGGTCACTGTGTGGACTGACCGCTCTGCGCCGTGTGGATCACTGTGTGGACTGACCGCTCTGCGCCCTGTGGGTCACTGTGTGGACTGACCGCTCTGCGCCCTGTGGGTCACTGTGTGGACTGACCGCTCTGCACCGTGTGGGTCACTGTGTGGACAGACCGCTCTGCGCCGTGTGGATCACTGTGTGGACTGACCGCTCTGCGCCGTGTGGGTCACTGTGTGGACTGACCGCTCTGCGCCCTGTGGGTCACTGTGTGGACTGACCGCTCTGCGCCGTGTGGGTCACTGTGTGGACTGACCGCTCTGCGCCGTGTGGGTCACTGTGTGGACTGACCGCTCTGCGCCGTGTGGATCACTGTGTGGACTGACCGCTCTGAGCCGTGTGGATCACTGTGTGGACTGACCGCTCTGTGCCCTGTGGGTCACTGTGTGGACTGACCGCTCTGCGCCCTGTGGGTCACTGTGTGGACTGACCGCTCTGCGCCGTGTGGATCACTGTGTGGACTGACCGCTCTGCGCCGTGTGGGTCACTGTGTGGACTGAGCGCTCTGCGCCGTGTGGGTCACTGTGTGGACTGACCGCTCTGCGCCGTGTGGGTCACTGTGTGGACTGACCGCTCTGAGCCGTGTGGATCACTGTGTGGACTGACCGCTCTGAGCCGTGTGGGTCACTGTGTGGACTGACCGCTCTGCGCCGTGTGGACTGACCGCTCTGCGCTGTGTGGATCACTGTGTGGACTGACTGATCTGCGCCGTGTGGACTGACCGCTCTGCGCTGTGTGGGTCACTGTGTGGACTGACCGCTCTGCGCTGTGTGGGTCACTGTGTGGACTGACCGATCTGAGCCGTGTGGTTCACTGTGTGGACTGACCGCTCTGCGCCGTGTGGATCACTGTGTGGACTGACCGCTCTGCGCCCTGTGGGTCACTGTGTGGACTGACCGCTCTGAGCTGTGTGGATCACTGTGTGGACTGACCGCTCTGCGCTGTGTGGGTCACTGTGTGGACTGACCGCTCTGAGCCGTGTGGATCACTGTGTGGACTGACCGCTCTGAGCCGTGTGGATCACTGTGTGGACTGACCGCTCTGCGCTGTGTGGATCACTGTGTGGACTGACCGCTCTGCGCTGTGTGGGTCACTGTGTGGACTGACCGCTCTGCGCTGTGAGGGTCACTGTGTGGACTGACCGCTCTGAGCCGTGTGGATCACTGTGTGGACTGACCGATCTGCGCCGTGTGGGTCACTGTGTGGACTGACCGCTCTGCGCCGTGTGGACTGACCGCTCTGCGCTGTGTGGGTCACTGTGTGGACTGACCGCTCTGCGCTGTGTGGGTCACTGTGTGGACTGACCGCTCTGCGCCGTGTGGGTCACTGTGTGGACAGACCGCTCTGCGCCGTGTGGGTCACTGTGTGGACTGACTGATCTGCGCTGTGTGGGTCACTGTGTGGACTGACCGCTCTGCGCTGTGTGGGTCACTGTGTGGACTGACCGCTCTGCGCCGTGTGGACTGACTGATCTGCGCTGTGTGGGTCACTGTGTGGACTGACCGCTCTGCGCCGTGTGGGTCACTGTGTGGACTGACCGCTCTGAGCCGTGTGGATCACTGTGTGGACTGAGCGCTCTGCGCCGTGTGGGTCACTGTGTGGACTGACCGCTCTGCGCCGTGTGGATCACTGTGTGGACTGACCGCTCTGCGCCGTGTGGGTCACTGTGTGGACAGACCGCTCTGCGCCGTGTGGGTCACTGTGTGGACTGAGCGCTCTGCGCCGTGTGGGTCACTGTGTGGACTGAGCGCTCTGCGCCGTGTGGGTCACTGTGTGGACTGACCGCTCTGCGCCGTGTGGATCACTGTGTGGACTGACCGCTCTGCGTTCTGTGGGTCACTGTGTGGACTGAGCGTTCTGCGCTGTGTGGATCACTGTGTGGACTGACCACTCTGCGCTGTGTGGGTCACTGTGTGGACTGACCGCTCTGCGCTGTGTGGGTCACTGTGTGGACTGACCGCTCTGCGCCGTGTGGGTCACTGTGTGGACTGAGCGCTCTGCACTGTGTGGACTGACCGCTCTGCGCCGTGTGGGTCACTGTGTGGACTGACCGCTCTGCGCCGTGTGGGTCACTGTGTGGACTGACCGCTCTGCGCCGTGTGGACTGACCGCTCTGCGCTGTGTGGATCACTGTGTGGACTGACCACTCTGCGCCGTGTGGGTTACTGTGTGGACTGACCGCTCTGCGCCGTGTGGGTCACTGTGTGGACTGCCCGCTCTGCGCCCTGTGGGTCACTGTGTGGACTGAGCGCTCTGCGCCGTGTGGGTCACTGTGTGGACTGACCGCTCTGCGCCGTGTGGACTGACCGCTCTGCGCTGTGTGGATCACTGTGTGGACTGACCACTCTGCGCCGTGTGGGTCACTGTGTGGACTGAGCGCTCTGCGCCGTGTGGGTCACTGTGTGGACTGACTGCTCTGCGCCGTGTGGACTGACTGATCTACGCTGTGTGGGTCACTGTGTGGACTGACCGCTCTGCGCTGTGTGGGTCACTGTGTGGACTGACCGCTCTGCGCTGTGTGGGTCACTGTGTGGACTGACCGCTCTGCGCTGTGTGGGTCACTGTGTGGACAGACCGCTCTGCGCTGTGTGGATCACTGTGTGGACTGACCGCTCTGCGCTGTGTGGGTCACTGGGTGGACTGACCGCTCTGCGCTGTGTGGGTCACTGTGTGGACTGACTGCTCTGCGCTGTGTGGATCACTGTGTGGACTGCCCGCTCTGAGCTGTGTGGATCACTGTGTGGACTGAGCGCTCTGCGCTGTGTGGATCACTGTGTGGACTGACCGCTCTGCGCTGTGTGGGTCACTGTGTGGACTGACCGCTCTGCACTGTGTGGATCACTGTGTGGACTGACCGCTCTGAGCCGTGTGGGTCACTGTGTGGACTGACCGCTCTGCGCCCTGTGGGTCACTGTGTGGACTGACCGCTCTGCGCCGTGTGGATCACTGTGTGGACTGACCGCTCTGCGCTGTGTGGATCACTGTGTGGACTGACCACTCTGCGCCGTGTGGGTCACTGTGTGGACTGACCGCTCTGCGCCGTGTGGGTCACTGTGTGGACTGCCCGCTCTGCGCCCTGTGGGTCACTGTGTGGACTGAGCGCTCTGCGCCGTGTGGGTCACTGTGTGGACTGACTGCTCTGCGCCGTGTGGACTGACTGATCTACGCTGTGTGGGTCACTGTGTGGACTGAGCGCTCTGCGCTGTGTGGATCACTGTGTGGACTGACCGCTCTGCGCCCTGTGGGTCACTGTGTGGACTGACCGCTCTGCGCCGTGTGGATCACTGTGTGGACTGACCGCTCTGCGCCCTGTGGGTCACTGTGTGGACTGAGCGCTCTGCGCCGTGTGGATCACTGTGTGGACTGACCGCTCTGCGCTGTGTGGGTCACTGTGTGGACTGACCGCTCTGCGCTGTGTGGGTCACTGTGTGGACTGACCGCTCTGCGCTGTGTGGGTCACTGTGTGGACTGACCGCTCTGCGCTGTGTGGATCACTGTGTGGACTGACCGCTCTGCGCTGTGTGGGTCACTGTGTGGACTGACCGCTCTGCGCCGTGTGGATCACTGTGTGGACTGCCCGCTCTGCGCTGTGTGGGTCACTGTGTGGACTGAGCGCTCTGCGCTGTGTGGGTCACTGTGTGGACTGACCGCTCTGCACTGTGTGGGTCACTGTGTGGACTGACCGCTCTGCGCTGTGTGGGTCACTGTGTGGACTGACCGCTCTGCGCTGTGTGGGTCACTGTGTGGACTGACCGCTCTGCGCTGTGTGGGTCACTGTGTGGACTGACCGATCTGCGCCGTGTGGGTCACTGTGTGGACTGACCGCTCTGCGCCGTGTGGACTGACCGCTCTGCGCTGTGTGGGTCACTGTGTGGGCTGAGCGCTCTGCGCTGTGTGGGTCACTGTGTGGACTGAGCGCTCTGCGCTGTGTGGGTCACTGTGTGGACTGACCGCTCTGCGCTGTGTGGGTCACTGTGTGGACTGACCGCTCTGCGCCGTGTGGGTCACTGTGTGGACTGACCGCTCTGCGCTGTGTGGGTCACTGTGTGGACTGACCGCTCTGCGCTGTGTGGGTCACTGTGTGGACTGACCGCTCTGCGCCGTGTGGACTGACTGATCTGCGCTGTGTGGGTCACTGTGTGGACTGACCGCTCTGCGCCGTGTGGGTCACTGTGTGGACTGACCGCTCTGAGCCGTGTGGATCACTGTGTGGACTGAGCGCTCTGCGCTGTGTGGGTCACTGTGTGGACTGACCGCTCTGCGCCGTGTGGATCACTGTGTGGACTGACCGCTCTGCGCCGTGTGGGTCACTGTGTGGACTGACCGCTCTGAGCCGTGTGGATCACTGTGTGGACTGAGCGCTCTGCGCCGTGTGGGTCACTGTGTGGACTGACCGCTCTGAGCCGTGTGGATCACTGTGTGGACTGAGCGCTCTGCGCTGTGTGGGTCACTGTGTGGACTGACCGCTCTGCGCCGTGTGGGTCACTGTGTGGACTGACCGCTCTGCGCTGTGGGGGTCACTGTGTGGACTGACCGCTCTGCGCCGTGTGGGTCACTGTGTGGACTGACCGCTCTGCGCTGTGTGGGTCACTGTGTGGACTGAGCGCTCTGCGCTGTGTGGGTCACTGTGTGGACTGACTGCTCTGCGCTGTGTGGGTCACTGTGTGGACTGACTGATCTGCGCTGTGTGGGTCACTGTGTGGACTGACCGCTCTGCGCTGTGTGGGTCACTGTGTGGACTGACCGCTCTGCGCCGTGTGGACTGACTGATCTGCGCTGTGTGGGTCACTGTGTGGACTGACCGCTCTGCGCCGTGTGGGTCACTGTGTGGACTGACCGCTCTGAGCCGTGTGGATCATGGTGTGGACTGAGCGCTCTGCGCTGTGTGGGTCACTGTGTGGACTGACCGCTCTGCGCCGTGTGGATCACTGTGTGGACTGACCGCTCTGCGCCGTGTGGGTCACTGTGTGGACTGACCGCTCTGCGCCGTGTGGGTCACTGTGTGGACTGACCGCTCTGAGCCGTGTGGATCATGGTGTGGACTGAGCGCTCTGCGCTGTGTGGGTCACTGTGTGGACTGCCCGCTCTGCGCTGTGTGGATCACTGTGTGGACTGACTGCTCTGCGCTCTGTGGGTCACTGTGTGGACTGACTGATCTGCGCTGTGTGGGTCACTGTGTGGACTGAGCGCTCTGCGCTGTGTGGGTCACTGTGTGGACTGACTGCTCTGCGCTGTGTGGGTTACTGTGTGGACTGACTGATCTGCGCTGTGTGGGTCACTGTGTGGACTGACCGCTCTGCGCTGTGTGGGTCACTGTGTGGACTGACCGCTCTGCGCCGTGTGGGTCACTGTGTGGACTGAGCGCTCTGCGCTGTGTGGGTCACTGTGTGGACTGACCGCTCTGCGCCGTGTGGATCACTGTGTGGACTGACCGCTCTGCGCCGTGTGGGTCACTGTGTGGACAGACCGCTCTGCGCCGTGTGGGTCACTGTGTGGACTGAGCGCTCTGCGCTGTGTGGGTCACTGTGTGGACTGACCGCTCTGCACTGTGTGGGTCACTGTGTGGACTGACCGCTCTGCGCTGTGTGGGTCACTGTGTGGACTGACCGCTCTGCGCTGTGTGGGTCACTGTGTGGACTGACCGCTCTGCGCTGTGTGGGTCACTGTGTGGACTGACCGATCTGCGCCGTGTGGGTCACTGTGTGGACTGACCGCTCTGCGCCGTGTGGACTGACCGCTCTGCGCCGTGTGGACTGACCGCTCTGCGCTGTGTGGGTCACTGTGTGGGCTGAGCGCTCTGCGCTGTGTGGGTCACTGTGTGGACTGAGCGCTCTGCGCTGTGTGGGTCACTGTGTGGACTGACCGCTCTGCGCTGTGTGGGTCACTGTGTGGACTGACCGCTCTGCGCCGTGTGGGTCACTGTGTGGACTGACCGCTCTGCGCTGTGTGGGTCACTGTGTGGACTGACCGCTCTGCGCTGTGTGGGTCACTGTGTGGACTGACCGCTCTGCGCCGTGTGGACTGACTGATCTGCGCTGTGTGGGTCACTGTGTGGACTGACCGCTCTGCGCCGTGTGGGTCACTGTGTGGACTGACCGCTCTGAGCCGTGTGGATCACTGTGTGGACTGAGCGCTCTGCGCTGTGTGGGTCACTGTGTGGACTGACCGCTCGGCGCCGTGTGGATCACTGTGTGGACTGACCGCTCTGCGCCGTGTGGATCACTGTGTGGACTGACCGCTCTGAGCTGTGTGGGTCACTGTGTGGACTGAGCGCTCTGCGCTGTGTGGGTCACTGTGTGGACTGACTGATCTGCGCTGTGTGGGTCACTGTGTGGACTGACTGATCTGCGCTGTGTGGGTCACTGTGTGGACTGACCGCTCTGCGCCGTGTGGGTCACTGTGTGGACTGACCGCTCTGCGCTGTGTGGGTCACTGTGTGGACTGAGCGCTCTGCGCTGTGTGGGTCACTGTGTGGACTGACCGCTCTGCGCCGTGTGGATCACTGTGTGGACTGACCGCTCTGCGCCGTGTGGGTCACTGTGTGGACTGACCGCTCTGCGCCGTGTGGGTCACTGTGTGGACTGACCGCTCTGCGCTGTGTGGGTCACTGTGTGGACTGACCGATCTGAGCCGTGTGGTTCACTGTGTGGACTGACCGCTCTGCGCCGTGTGGATCACTGTGTGGACTGACCGCTCTGCGCCCTGTGAGTCACTGTGTGGACTGACCGCTCTGAGCTGTGTGGATCACTGTGTGGACTGACCGCTCTGCGCTGTGTGGGTCACTGTGTGGACTGACCGCTCTGAGCCGTGTGGATCACTGTGTGGACTGACCGCTCTGAGCCGTGTGGATCACTGTGTGGACTGACCGCTCTGCGCTGTGTGGATCACTGTGTGGACTGACCGCTCTGCGCTGTGTGGGTCACTGTGTGGACTGACCGCTCTGCGCTGTGAGGGTCACTGTGTGGACTGACCGCTCTGAGCCGTGTGGATCACTGTGTGGACTGACCGATCTGCGCCGTGTGGGTCACTGTGTGGACTGACCGCTCTGCGCCGTGTGGACTGACCGCTCTGCGCTGTGTGGGTCACTGTGTGGACTGACCGCTCTGCGCTGTGTGGGTCACTGTGTGGACTGACCGCTCTGCGCCGTGTGGGTCACTGTGTGGACAGACCGCTCTGCGCCGTGTGGGTCACTGTGTGGACTGACTGATCTGCGCTGTGTGGGTCACTGTGTGGACTGACCGCTCTGCGCTGTGTGGGTCACTGTGTGGACTGACCGCTCTGCGCCGTGTGGACTGACTGATCTGCGCTGTGTGGGTCACTGTGTGGACTGACCGCTCTGCGCCGTGTGGGTCACTGTGTGGACTGACCGCTCTGAGCCGTGTGGATCACTGTGTGGACTGAGCGCTCTGCGCCGTGTGGGTCACTGTGTGGACTGACCGCTCTGCGCCGTGTGGATCACTGTGTGGACTGACCGCTCTGCGCCGTGTGGGTCACTGTGTGGACAGACCGCTCTGCGCCGTGTGGGTCACTGTGTGGACTGAGCGCTCTGCGCCGTGTGGGTCACTGTGTGGACTGAGCGCTCTGCGCCGTGTGGGTCACTGTGTGGACTGACCGCTCTGCGCCGTGTGGATCACTGTGTGGACTGACCGCTCTGCGTTCTGTGGGTCACTGTGTGGACTGAGCGTTCTGCGCTGTGTGGATCACTGTGTGGACTGACCACTCTGCGCTGTGTGGGTCACTGTGTGGACTGACCGCTCTGCGCTGTGTGGGTCACTGTGTGGACTGACCGCTCTGCGCCGTGTGGGTCACTGTGTGGACTGAGCGCTCTGCACTGTGTGGACTGACCGCTCTGCGCCGTGTGGGTCACTGTGTGGACTGACCGCTCTGCGCCGTGTGGGTCACTGTGTGGACTGACCGCTCTGCGCCGTGTGGACTGACCGCTCTGCGCTGTGTGGATCACTGTGTGGACTGACCACTCTGCGCCGTGTGGGTTACTGTGTGGACTGACCGCTCTGCGCCGTGTGGGTCACTGTGTGGACTGCCCGCTCTGCGCCCTGTGGGTCACTGTGTGGACTGAGCGCTCTGCGCCGTGTGGGTCACTGTGTGGACTGACCGCTCTGCGCCGTGTGGACTGACCGCTCTGCGCTGTGTGGATCACTGTGTGGACTGACCACTCTGCGCCGTGTGGGTCACTGTGTGGACTGAGCGCTCTGCGCCGTGTGGGTCACTGTGTGGACTGACTGCTCTGCGCCGTGTGGACTGACTGATCTACGCTGTGTGGGTCACTGTGTGGACTGACCGCTCTGCGCTGTGTGGGTCACTGTGTGGACTGACCGCTCTGCGCTGTGTGGGTCACTGTGTGGACTGACCGCTCTGCGCTGTGTGGGTCACTGTGTGGACAGACCGCTCTGCGCTGTGTGGATCACTGTGTGGACTGACCGCTCTGCGCTGTGTGGGTCACTGGGTGGACTGACCGCTCTGCGCTGTGTGGGTCACTGTGTGGACTGACTGCTCTGCGCTGTGTGGATCACTGTGTGGACTGCCCGCTCTGAGCTGTGTGGATCACTGTGTGGACTGAGCGCTCTGCGCTGTGTGGATCACTGTGTGGACTGACCGCTCTGCGCTGTGTGGGTCACTGTGTGGACTGACCGCTCTGCACTGTGTGGATCACTGTGTGGACTGACCGCTCTGAGCCGTGTGGGTCACTGTGTGGACTGACCGCTCTGCGCCCTGTGGGTCACTGTGTGGACTGACCGCTCTGCGCCGTGTGGATCACTGTGTGGACTGACCGCTCTGCGCTGTGTGGATCACTGTGTGGACTGACCACTCTGCGCCGTGTGGGTCACTGTGTGGACTGACCGCTCTGCGCCGTGTGGGTCACTGTGTGGACTGCCCGCTCTGCGCCCTGTGGGTCACTGTGTGGACTGAGCGCTCTGCGCCGTGTGGGTCACTGTGTGGACTGACTGCTCTGCGCCGTGTGGACTGACTGATCTACGCTGTGTGGGTCACTGTGTGGACTGAGCGCTCTGCGCTGTGTGGATCACTGTGTGGACTGACCGCTCTGCGCCCTGTGGGTCACTGTGTGGACTGACCGCTCTGCGCCGTGTGGATCACTGTGTGGACTGACCGCTCTGCGCCCTGTGGGTCACTGTGTGGACTGAGCGCTCTGCGCCGTGTGGATCACTGTGTGGACTGACCGCTCTGCGCTGTGTGGGTCACTGTGTGGACTGACCGCTCTGCGCTGTGTGGGTCACTGTGTGGACTGACCGCTCTGCGCTGTGTGGGTCACTGTGTGGACTGACCGCTCTGCGCTGTGTGGATCACTGTGTGGACTGACCGCTCTGCGCTGTGTGGGTCACTGTGTGGACTGACCGCTCTGCGCCGTGTGGATCACTGTGTGGACTGCCCGCTCTGCGCTGTGTGGGTCACTGTGTGGACTGAGCGCTCTGCGCTGTGTGGGTCACTGTGTGGACTGACCGCTCTGCACTGTGTGGGTCACTGTGTGGACTGACCGCTCTGCGCTGTGTGGGTCACTGTGTGGACTGACCGCTCTGCGCTGTGTGGGTCACTGTGTGGACTGACCGCTCTGCGCTGTGTGGGTCACTGTGTGGACTGACCGATCTGCGCCGTGTGGGTCACTGTGTGGACTGACCGCTCTGCGCCGTGTGGACTGACCGCTCTGCGCTGTGTGGGTCACTGTGTGGGCTGAGCGCTCTGCGCTGTGTGGGTCACTGTGTGGACTGAGCGCTCTGCGCTGTGTGGGTCACTGTGTGGACTGACCGCTCTGCGCTGTGTGGGTCACTGTGTGGACTGACCGCTCTGCGCCGTGTGGGTCACTGTGTGGACTGACCGCTCTGCGCTGTGTGGGTCACTGTGTGGACTGACCGCTCTGCGCTGTGTGGGTCACTGTGTGGACTGACCGCTCTGCGCCGTGTGGACTGACTGATCTGCGCTGTGTGGGTCACTGTGTGGACTGACCGCTCTGCGCCGTGTGGGTCACTGTGTGGACTGACCGCTCTGAGCCGTGTGGATCACTGTGTGGACTGAGCGCTCTGCGCTGTGTGGGTCACTGTGTGGACTGACCGCTCTGCGCCGTGTGGATCACTGTGTGGACTGACCGCTCTGCGCCGTGTGGGTCACTGTGTGGACTGACCGCTCTGAGCCGTGTGGATCACTGTGTGGACTGAGCGCTCTGCGCCGTGTGGGTCACTGTGTGGACTGACCGCTCTGAGCCGTGTGGATCACTGTGTGGACTGAGCGCTCTGCGCTGTGTGGGTCACTGTGTGGACTGACCGCTCTGCGCCGTGTGGGTCACTGTGTGGACTGACCGCTCTGCGCTGTGGGGGTCACTGTGTGGACTGACCGCTCTGCGCCGTGTGGGTCACTGTGTGGACTGACCGCTCTGCGCTGTGTGGGTCACTGTGTGGACTGAGCGCTCTGCGCTGTGTGGGTCACTGTGTGGACTGACTGCTCTGCGCTGTGTGGGTCACTGTGTGGACTGACTGATCTGCGCTGTGTGGGTCACTGTGTGGACTGACCGCTCTGCGCTGTGTGGGTCACTGTGTGGACTGACCGCTCTGCGCCGTGTGGACTGACTGATCTGCGCTGTGTGGGTCACTGTGTGGACTGACCGCTCTGCGCCGTGTGGGTCACTGTGTGGACTGACCGCTCTGAGCCGTGTGGATCATGGTGTGGACTGAGCGCTCTGCGCTGTGTGGGTCACTGTGTGGACTGACCGCTCTGCGCCGTGTGGATCACTGTGTGGACTGACCGCTCTGCGCCGTGTGGGTCACTGTGTGGACTGACCGCTCTGCGCCGTGTGGGTCACTGTGTGGACTGACCGCTCTGAGCCGTGTGGATCATGGTGTGGACTGAGCGCTCTGCGCTGTGTGGGTCACTGTGTGGACTGCCCGCTCTGCGCTGTGTGGATCACTGTGTGGACTGACTGCTCTGCGCTCTGTGGGTCACTGTGTGGACTGACTGATCTGCGCTGTGTGGGTCACTGTGTGGACTGAGCGCTCTGCGCTGTGTGGGTCACTGTGTGGACTGACTGCTCTGCGCTGTGTGGGTTACTGTGTGGACTGACCTGCGCTGTGTGGGTCACTGTGTGGACTGACCGCTCTGCGCTGTGTGGGTCACTGTGTGGACTGACCGCTCTGCGCCGTGTGGGTCACTGTGTGGACTGAGCGCTCTGCGCTGTGTGGGTCACTGTGTGGACTGACCGCTCTGCGCCGTGTGGATCACTGTGTGGACTGACCGCTCTGCGCCGTGTGGGTCACTGTGTGGACAGACCGCTCTGCGCCGTGTGGGTCACTGTGTGGACTGAGCGCTCTGCGCTGTGTGGGTCACTGTGTGGACTGACCGCTCTGCACTGTGTGGGTCACTGTGTGGACTGACCGCTCTGCGCTGTGTGGGTCACTGTGTGGACTGACCGCTCTGCGCTGTGTGGGTCACTGTGTGGACTGACCGCTCTGCGCTGTGTGGGTCACTGTGTGGACTGACCGATCTGCGCCGTGTGGGTCACTGTGTGGACTGACCGCTCTGCGCCGTGTGGACTGACCGCTCTGCGCCGTGTGGACTGACCGCTCTGCGCTGTGTGGGTCACTGTGTGGGCTGAGCGCTCTGCGCTGTGTGGGTCACTGTGTGGACTGAGCGCTCTGCGCTGTGTGGGTCACTGTGTGGACTGACCGCTCTGCGCTGTGTGGGTCACTGTGTGGACTGACCGCTCTGCGCCGTGTGGGTCACTGTGTGGACTGACCGCTCTGCGCTGTGTGGGTCACTGTGTGGACTGACCGCTCTGCGCTGTGTGGGTCACTGTGTGGACTGACCGCTCTGCGCCGTGTGGACTGACTGATCTGCGCTGTGTGGGTCACTGTGTGGACTGACCGCTCTGCGCCGTGTGGGTCACTGTGTGGACTGACCGCTCTGAGCCGTGTGGATCACTGTGTGGACTGAGCGCTCTGCGCTGTGTGGGTCACTGTGTGGACTGACCGCTCGGCGCCGTGTGGATCACTGTGTGGACTGACCGCTCTGCGCCGTGTGGATCACTGTGTGGACTGACCGCTCTGAGCTGTGTGGGTCACTGTGTGGACTGAGCGCTCTGCGCTGTGTGGGTCACTGTGTGGACTGACTGATCTGCGCTGTGTGGGTCACTGTGTGGACTGACTGATCTGCGCTGTGTGGGTCACTGTGTGGACTGACCGCTCTGCGCCGTGTGGGTCACTGTGTGGACTGACCGCTCTGCGCTGTGTGGGTCACTGTGTGGACTGAGCGCTCTGCGCTGTGTGGGTCACTGTGTGGACTGACCGCTCTGCGCCGTGTGGATCACTGTGTGGACTGACCGCTCTGCGCCGTGTGGGTCACTGTGTGGACTGACCGCTCTGCGCCGTGTGGGTCACTGTGTGGACTGACCGCTCTGCGCTGTGTGGGTCACTGTGTGGACTCAGCGCTCTGCGCTGTGTGGGTCACTGTGTGGACTGACTGCTCTGCGCTGTGTGGGTCACTGTGTGGACTGACTGATCTGCGCTGTGTGGGTCACTGTGTGGACTGACCGCTCTGCGCTGTGTGGGTCACTGTGTGGACTGACCGCTCTGCGCCGTGTGGACTGACTGATCTGTGCTGTGTGGGTCACTGTGTGGACTGACCGCTCTGCGCCGTGTGGGTCACTGTGTGGACTGAGCGCTCTGCGCTGTGTGGGTCACTGTGTGGACTGACCGCACTGCGCCGTGTGGATCACTGTGTGGACTGAGCGCTCTGCGCTGTGTGGGTCACTGTGTGGACTGACCGCTCTGCGCCGTGTGGATCACTGTGTGCACTGACCGCTCTGCGCCGTGTGGGTCACTGTGTGGACTGACCGCTCTGCGCTGTGTGGGTCACTGTGTGGACTGACCGCTCTGCGCCGTGTGGGTCACTGTGTGGACTGAGCGCTCTGCGCCGTGTGGGTCACTGTGTGGACTGCCCGCTCTGCGCTGTGTGGATCACTGTGTGGACTGACTGCTCTGCGCTCTGTGGGTCACTGTGTGGACTGACCGCTCTGCGCCGTGTGGGTCACTGTGTGGACTGACTGCTCTGCGCTGTGTGGGTTACTGTGTGGACTGACTGATCTGCGCTGTGTGGGTCACTGTGTGGACTGACCTCTCTGCGCTGTGTGGGTCACTGTGTGGACTGACCGCTCTGCGCCGTGTGGGTCACTGTGTGGACTGAGCGCTCTGCGCTGTGTGGGTCACTGTGTGGACTGACTGCTCTGCGCTGTGTGGGTCACTGTGTGGACTGACTGCTCTGCGCTCTGTGGGTCACTGTGTGGACTGCCCGCTCTGCGCCGTGTGGGTCACTGTGTGGACTGACTGCTCTGCGCTGTGTGGGTCACTGTGTGGACTGCCCGCTCTGCGCTGTGTGGGTCACTGTGTGGACTGACTGCTCTGCGCTGTGTGGGTCACTGTGTGGACTGACTGATCTGCGCTGTGTGGGTCACTGTGTGGACTGACTGCTCTGCGCTGTGTGGGTCACTGTGTGGACTGACTGATCTGCGCTGTGTGGGTCACTGTGTGGACTGACCGCTCTGCGCTGTGTGGGTCACTGTGTGGACTGACCGCTCTGCGCCGTGTGGGTCACTGTGTGGACTGAGCGCTCTGCGCTGTGTGGGTCACTGTGTGGACTGACTGCTCTGCGCTGTGTGGGTCACTGTGTGGACTGACTGCTCTGCGCTCTGTGGGTCACTGTGTGGACTGACCGCTCTGCGCTCTGTGGGTCACTGTGTGGACTGACCGCACTGCGCCGTGTGGATCACTGTGTGGACTGAGCGCTCTGCGCTGTGTGGGTCACTGTGTGGACTGACCGCTCTGCGCCGTGTGGATCACTGTGTGCACTGACCGCTCTGCGCCGTGTGGGTCACTGTGTGGACTGACCGCTCTGCGCTGTGTGGGTCACTGTGTGGACTGACCGCTCTGCGCCGTGTGGGTCACTGTGTGGACTGAGCGCTCTGCGCCGTGTGGGTCACTGTGTGGACTGCCCGCTCTGCGCTGTGTGGATCACTGTGTGGACTGACTGCTCTGCGCTCTGTGGGTCACTGTGTGGACTGACCGCTCTGCGCCGTGTGGGTCACTGTGTGGACTGACTGCTCTGCGCTGTGTGGGTTACTGTGTGGACTGACTGATCTGCGCTGTGTGGGTCACTGTGTGGACTGACCGCTCTGCGCTGTGTGGGTCACTGTGTGGACTGACCGCTCTGCGCCGTGTGGGTCACTGTGTGGACTGAGCGCTCTGCGCTGTGTGGGTCACTGTGTGGACTGACTGCTCTGCGCTGTGTGGGTCACTGTGTGGACTGACTGCTCTGCGCTCTGTGGGTCACTGTGTGGACTGCCCGCTCTGCGCCGTGTGGGTCACTGTGTGGACTGACTGCTCTGCGCTGTGTGGGTCACTGTGTGGACTGCCCGCTCTGCGCTGTGTGGGTCACTGTGTGGACTGACTGCTCTGCGCTGTGTGGGTCACTGTGTGGACTGACTGATCTGCGCTGTGTGGGTCACTGTGTGGACTGACTGCTCTGCGCTGTGTGGGTCACTGTGTGGACTGACTGATCTGCGCTGTGTGGGTCACTGTGTGGACTGACCGCTCTGCGCTGTGTGGGTCACTGTGTGGACTGACCGCTCTGCGCCGTGTGGGTCACTGTGTGGACTGAGCGCTCTGCGCTGTGTGGGTCACTGTGTGGACTGACTGCTCTGCGCTGTGTGGGTCACTGTGTGGACTGACCGCTCTGCGCTCTGTGGGTCACTGTGTGGACTGCCCGCTCTGCGCTGTGTGGGTCACTGTGTGGACTGACCGCTCTGCGCCGTGTGGGTCACTGTGTGGACTGAGCGCTCTGCGCTGTGTGGGTCACTGTGGACTGACTGCTCTGCGCTGTGTGGGTCACTGTGTGGACTGCCCGCTCTGCGCTGTGTGGGTCACTGTGTGGACTGACCGCTCTGCGCTGTGTGGGTCACTGTGTGGACTGACTGCTCTGTGCTGTGTGGGTCACTGTGTGGACTGACTGCTCTGCGCTGTGTGGGTCACTGTGTGGACTGACTGATCTGCGCTGTGTGGGTCACTGTGTGGACTGACTGCTCTGCGCTGTGTGGGTCACTGTGTGGACTGACTGATCTGCGCTGTGTGGGTCACTGTGTGGACTGCCCGCTCTGCGCTGTGTGGGTCACTGTGTGGACTGACTGCTCTGCGCTGTGTGGGTCACTGTGTGGACTGACTGATCTGCGCTGTGTGGGTCACTGTGTGGACTGACCGCTCTGCGCTGTGTGGGTCACTGTGTGGACTGACTGATCTGCGCTGTGTGGGTCACTGTGTGGACTGACCGCTCTGCGCCGTGTGGGTCACTGTGTGGACTGAGCGCTCTGCGCTGTGTGGGTCACTGTGTGGACTGACTGCTCTGCGCTGTGTGGGTCACTGTGTGGACTGCCCGCTCTGCGCTGTGTGGGTCACTGTGTGGACTGACCGCTCTGCGCTGTGTGGGTCACTGTGTGGACTGACTGCTCTGCGCTGTGTGGGTCACTGTGTGGACTGACTGATCTGCGCTGTGTGAATCACTGTGTGGACTCGCCGCTTCCTGTGCAGCTCCGTGTGGAATGACCAATCCTCCAATGTTGCAGGTGAAATCACAGAGGAGCACCAACTCCCGGAAGTCTACAGGAGCAGCGGCTTTACGAGATGGTCAACCTCAGGCGTCAGTTTAAGGTGAGGCGATGAACCAGAGAGTGAGATAGGAGTGTTTGATGGGGACAGTGTAGAGGGAGCTTTACTCTGTATCTAACCCCCGTACTGTACCTGTCCTGGGAGTGTTTGATGGGGACAGTGTAGAGGGAGCTTTACTCTGTATCTAACCCCCGTACTGTACCTGTCCTGGGAGTGTTTGATGGGGACAGTGTAGAGGGAGCTTTACTCTGTATCTAACCCCCGTACTGTACCTGTCCTGGGAGTGTTTGATGGGGACAGTGTAGAGGGAGCTTTACTCTGTATCTAACCCCCGTACTGTACCTGTCCTGGGAGTGATTGATGGGGGACAGTGTAGAGGGAGCTTTACTCTGTATCTAACCCCCGTACTGTACCTGTCCTGGGAGTGTTTGATGGGGACAGTGTAGAGGGAGCTTTACTCTGTATCTAACCCCCGTACTGTACCTGTCCTGGGAGTGATTGATGGGGGACAGTGTAGAGGGAGCTTTACTCTGTATCTAACCCCCGTACTGTACCTGTCCTGGGAGTGATTGATGGGGGACAGTGTAGAGGGAGCTTTACTCTGTATCTAACCCCCGTGCTGTCCCTGTCCTGGGAGTGTTTGATGGGGGACAGTGTAGAGGGAGCTTTACTCTGTATCTAACCCCCGTACTGTCCCTGTCCTGGGAGTGTTTGATGGGGGACAGTGTAGAGGGAGCTTTACTCTGTATCTAACCCCCGTACTGTACCTGTCCTGGGAGTGTTTGATGGGGGACAGTGTAGAGGGAGCTTTACTCTGTCTCTAACCCCCGTACTGTACCTGTCCTGGGAGTGTTTGATGGGGACAGTGTAGAGGGAGCTTTACTCTGTATCTAACCCCCGTACTGTACCTGTCCTGGGAGTGTTTGATGGGGACAGTGTAGAGGGAGCTTTACTCTGTATCTAACCCCCGTACTGTACCTGTCCTGGGAGTGTTTGATGGGGGACAGTGTAGAGGGAGCTTTACTCTGTATCTAACCCCCGTACTGTACCTGTCCTGGGAGTGTTTGATGGGGACAGTGTAGAGGGAGCTTTACTCTGTATCTAACCCCCGTACTGTACCTGTCCTGGGAGTGTTTGATGGGGACAGTGTAGAGGGAGCTTTACTCTGTATCTAACCCCCGTGCTGTACCTGTCCTGGGAGTGTTTGATGGGGACAGTGTAGAGGGAGCTTTACTCTGTATCTAACCCCCGTGCTGTCCCTGTCCTGGGAGTGTTTGATGGGGGACAGTGTAGAGGGAGCTTTACTCTGTATCTAACCCCCGTACTGTACCTGTCCTGGGAGTGTTTGATGGGGACAGTGTAGAGGGAGCTTTACTCTGTATCTAACCCCCGTGCTGTACCTGTCCTGGGAGTGTTTGATGGGGGACAGTGTAGAGGGAGCTTTACTCTGTATCTAACCCCCGTACTGTCCCTGTCCTGGGAGTGTTTGATGGGGGACAGTGTAGAGGGAGCTTTACTCTGTATCTAACCCCCGTACTGTACCTGTCCTGGGAGTGTTTGATGGGGGACAGTGTAGAGGGAGCTTTACTCTGTATCTAACCCCCGTGCTGTACCTGTCCTGGGAGTGTTTGATGGGGACAGTGTAGAGGGAGCTTTACTCTGTATCTAACCCCCGTACTGTACCTGTCCTGGGAGTGTTTGATGGGGACAGTGTAGAGGGAGCTTTACTCTGTATCTAACCCCCGTACTGTACCTGTCCTGGGAGTGTTTGATGGGGACAGTGTAGAGGGAGCTTTACTCTGTATCTAACCCCCGTACTGTACCTGTCCTGGGAGTGATTGATGGGGGACAGTGTAGAGGGAGCTTTACTCTGTATCTAACCCCCGTACTGTACCTGTCCTGGGAGTGATTGATGGGGGACAGTGTAGAGGGAGCTTTACTCTGTATCTAACCCCCGTACTGTACCTGTCCTGGGAGTGATTGATGGGGGACAGTGTAGAGGGAGCTTTACTCTGTATCTAACCCCCGTACTGTACCTGTCCTGGGAGTGTTTGATGGGGACAGTGTAGAGGGAGCTTTACTCTGTATCTAACCCCCGTACTGTACCTGTCCTGGGAGTGATTGATGGGGGACAGTGTAGAGGGAGCTTTACTCTGTATCTAACCCCCGTACTGTACCTGTCCTGGGAGTGATTGATGGGGGACAGTGTAGAGGGAGCTTTACTCTGTATCTAACCCCCGTGCTGTCCCTGTCCTGGGAGTGTTTGATGGGGGACAGTGTAGAGGGAGCTTTACTCTGTATCTAACCCCCGTACTGTCCCTGTCCTGGGAGTGTTTGATGGGGGACAGTGTAGAGGGAGCTTTACTCTGTATCTAACCCCCGTACTGTACCTGTCCTGGGAGTGTTTGATGGGGGACAGTGTAGAGGGAGCTTTACTCTGTCTCTAACCCCCGTACTGTACCTGTCCTGGGAGTGTTTGATGGGGACAGTGTAGAGGGAGCTTTACTCTGTATCTAACCCCCGTACTGTACCTGTCCTGGGAGTGTTTGATGGGGACAGTGTAGAGGGAGCTTTACTCTGTATCTAACCCCCGTACTGTACCTGTCCTGGGAGTGTTTGATGGGGGACAGTGTAGAGGGAGCTTTACTCTGTATCTAACCCCCGTACTGTACCTGTCCTGGGAGTGTTTGATGGGGACAGTGTAGAGGGAGCTTTACTCTGTATCTAACCCCCGTACTGTACCTGTCCTGGGAGTGTTTGATGGGGACAGTGTAGAGGGAGCTTTACTCTGTATCTAACCCCCGTGCTGTACCTGTCCTGGGAGTGTTTGATGGGGACAGTGTAGAGGGAGCTTTACTCTGTATCTAACCCCCGTGCTGTCCCTGTCCTGGGAGTGTTTGATGGGGGACAGTGTAGAGGGAGCTTTACTCTGTATCTAACCCCCGTACTGTACCTGTCCTGGGAGTGTTTGATGGGGACAGTGTAGAGGGAGCTTTACTCTGTATCTAACCCCCGTGCTGTACCTGTCCTGGGAGTGTTTGATGGGGGACAGTGTAGAGGGAGCTTTACTCTGTATCTAACCCCCGTACTGTCCCTGTCCTGGGAGTGTTTGATGGGGGACAGTGTAGAGGGAGCTTTACTCTGTATCTAACCCCCGTACTGTACCTGTCCTGGGAGTGTTTGATGGGGGACAGTGTAGAGGGAGCTTTACTCTGTATCTAACCCCCGTGCTGTACCTGTCCTGGGAGTGTTTGATGGGGACAGTGTAGAGGGAGCTTTACTCTGTATCTAACCCCCGTACTGTACCTGTCCTGGGAGTGTTTGATGGGGGACAGTGTAGAGGGAGCTTTACTCTGTATCTAACCCCCGTGCTGTACCTGTCCTGGGAGTGTTTGATGGGGACAGCGTAGAGGGAGCTTTACTCCGTATCTAACCCCCGTACTGTACCTGTCCTGGGAGTGTTTGATGGGGACAGTGTAGAGGGAGCTTTACTCTGTATCTAACCCCCGTACTGTACCTGCCCTGGGTTGAAAAGATGATGATGTTTTGTGCGCTGCAGACCTTGTTGAAAGACCATGGCCTATTGAGGGAGGAGCGCGTCCCGGACATGGGAAGCTACCACCGGCAACGTCGCCACCGGGAGCGGCGGGAGCTGCGGCAGATGAAGCGGCGACACGAGGAGCAGGACGGGCGCCGGCGCAAGTTGCTGCGGCTGGAGGAGGAGGAGGAGGAGCGGTGCTCGTCGGAGGATGAGGGGCCGAGTGGTCCCGGCCAAGAGGAACGTGTGGTGGACATCCAGGTTTGTGCTGGAGGGCAGAGGAGATGTTAACTCAATTACGTCCTCCTGTTCCTGTGTAACAGGCTTGAGGGGCTGAATGGACCTCCTCCTGTTCCTGTGTAACAGGCTCGAGAGGGGCTGAATGGGCCTCCTCCTGTTCCTGTGTAACAGTCTTGAGGGGCTGAATGGCCTCCTCCTGTTCCTGTGTAACAGGCTCGAGGAGGGGCTGAATGGACCTCCTCCTGTTCCTGTGTAACAGCCTTGAGGGGCTGAATGGACCTCCTCCTGTTCCTATGTAACAGTCTTGAGGGGCTGAATGGACCTCCTCCTGTTCCTGTGTAACAAGCTCGAGAGGGGCTGAATGGGCCTCCTCCTGTTCCTGTGTAACAGTCTTGAGGGGCTGAATGGACCTCCTCCTGTTCCTGTGTAACAGTCTTGAGGGGCTGAATGGACCTCCTCCTGTTCCTGTGTAACAGGCTCGAGAGGGGCTGAATGGGCCTCCTCCTGTTCCTGTGTAACAGGCTTGAGGAGGGGCTGAATGGGCCTCCTCCTGTTGCTGTGTAATAGGCTCGAGGAGGGGCTGAATGGCCTCCTGTTCCTGTGCAACAGGCTCGAGGAGGGGCTGAATGGCCTCCCCCTGTTACTGTGTAATAGGCTCGAGAGGGGCTGAATGGCCTTCTCCTGTTCCTGTGTAACAGGCTCGAGGAGGGCTGAATGGGCCTCCTCCTGTTCCTGTGTAACAGGCTCGAGGAGGGGCTGAATGGCCTCCCCCTGTTCCTCTAACAGGCTCGAGGAGAGGCTGAATGGGCCTCCTCCTGTTCCTGTGTAACAGGCTCGAGGAGGGGCTGAATGGCCTCCTCCTGTTCCTGTGTAACAGGCTCGAGGAGGGCTGAATGGGCCTCCTCCTGTTCCTGTGTAACAGGCTCGAGGGGCTGAATGGCCTCCTCCTGTTCCTGTGTAACAGTCTCGAGGGGCTGAATGGCCTCCTCCTGTTCCTTTGTAACAGGCTAGAGAGGGTCTGAATGGGCCTCCTCCTGTTCCAGTGTAACAGGCTCGAGGGGCTGAATGGCCTCCTCCTGTTCCTTTGGAACAGGCTAGAGAGGGTCTGAATGGACCTCCTCCTGTTCCTGTGTAACAGGCTCGAGGGGCTGAATGGCCTCCTCCTGTTCCTGTGTAACAGGCTCGAGGGGCTGAATGGCCTCCTCCTGTTCCTTTGTAACAGGCTAGAGAGGGTCTGAATGGGCTTCCTCCTGTTCCTGTGTAACAGGCTCGAGGGGCTGAATGGCCTCCTCCTATTCCTGTGTAACAGGCTAGAGAGGGTCTGAATGGGCCTCCTCCTCTTCCTGTGTAACAGGCTCGAGAGGGGCTGAATGGCCTCCTCCTGTTCCTGTGTAACAGGCTCGAGAGGGGCTGAATGGGCCTCCTCCTGTTCCTGTGTAACAGCCTCGAGAGGGGCTGAATGGCCTCCTCCTATTCCTGTGTAACAGGCTAGAGAGGGTCTGAATGGGCCTCCTCCTCTTCCTGTGTAACAGGCTCGAGAGGGGCTGAATGGCCTCCTCCTGTTCCTGTGTAACAGGCTCGAGAGGGGCTGAATGGGCCTCCTCCTGTTCCTGTGTAACAGCCTCGAGAGGGGCTGAATGGCCTCCTCCTGTTCCTGTGTAACAGGCGAGAGAGGGTCTGAATGGACCTCCTCCTGTTCCTGTGTAACAGGCTCGAGGGGCTGAATGGCCTCCTCCTGTTCCTGTGTAACAGGCTCGAGGGGCTGAATGGGCCTCCTCCTGTTCCTGTGTAACAGCCTCGAGAGGGGCTGAATGGCCTCCTCCTATTCCTGTGTAACATGCTAGAGAGGGTCTGAATGGGCCTCCTCCTGTTCCTGTGTAACAGGCTCGAGAGGGGCTGAATGGCCTCCTCCTGTTCCTGTGTAACAGACTCGAGAGGGGCTGAATGGCCTCCTCCTGTTCCTGTGTAACAGGCTCGAGACGGGCTGAATGGCCTCCTCCTGTTCCTGTGTAACAGGCTCGAGGGGCTGAATGGGCCTCCTCCTGTTCCTGTGTAACAGGCTCGATAGGGGCTGAATGGGCCTCCTCCTGTTCCTGTGTAACAGGCTCGAGGGGCTGAATGGCCTCCTCCTGTTCCTTTGTAACAGGCTAGAGAGGGTCTGAATGGACCTCCTCCTGTTCCAGTGTAACAGGCTAGAGAGGGTCTGAATGGACCTCCTCCTGTTCCTGTGTAACAGGCGCGAGGGGCTGAATGGCCTCCTCCTGTTCCTGTATAACAGGCTCGAGGGGCTGAATGGGCCTCCTCCTGTTCCTGTGTAACAGGCTCGAGGGGCTGAATGGCCTCCTCCTGTTCCTTTGTAACAGGCTAGAGAGGGGCTGAACGGGCCTCCTCCTGTTCCTGTGTAACAGGCTCGAGGGGCTGAATGGCCTCCTGTTCCTTTGTAACAGGCTAGAGAGGGTCTGAATGGGCCTCCTCCTCTTCCTGTGTAACAGGCTCGAGAGGGGCTGAATGGGCCTCCTCCTGTTCCTGTGTAACAGGCTCGAGAGGGGCTGAATGGGCCTCCTCCTGTTCCTGTGTAACAGGCTCGAGAGGGGCTGAATGGCCTCCTCCTGTTCCTGTGTGACAGGCTCGAGGGGCTGAATGGGCCTCCTCCTGTTCCTGTGTAACAGGCTCGAGGGGCTGAATGGCCTCCTCCTGTTCCTTTGTAACAGGCTAGAGAGGGGCTGAACGGGCCTCCTCCTGTTCCTTTGTAACAGGCTCGAGGGGCTGAATGGCCTCCTCCTGTTCCAGTGTAACAGGCTAGAGAGGGTCTGAATGGACCTCCTCCTGTTCCTGTGTAACAGGCGCGAGGGGCTGAATGGCCTCCTCCTGTTCCTGTATAACAGGCTCGAGGGGCTGAATGGGCCTCCTCCTGTTCCTGTGTAACAGGCTCGAGGGGCTGAATGGCCTCCTCCTGTTCCTTTGTAACAGGCTAGAGAGGGGCTGAACGGGCCTCCTCCTGTTCCTGTGTAACAGGCTCGAGGGGCTGAATGGCCTCCTGTTCCTTTGTAACAGGCTAGAGAGGGTCTGAATGGGCCTCCTCCTGTGTAACAGCCTCGAGAGGGGCTGAATGGCCTCCTCCTATTCCTGTGTAACAGGCTAGAGAGGGTCTGAATGGGCCTCCTCCTCTTCCTGTGTAACAGGCTCGAGAGGGGCTGAATGGCCTCCTCCTGTTCCTGTGTAACAGGCTCGAGAGGGGCTGAATGGGCCTCCTCCTGTTCCTGTGTAACAGGCTCGAGAGGGGCTGAATGGGCCTCCTCCTGTTCCTGTGTAACAGGCTCGAGAGGGGCTGAATGGACCTCCTCCTGTTCCTGTGTAACAGGCTCGAGAGGGGCTGAATGGGCCTCCTGTTCCTGTGTAACAGGCTCGAGGAGGGGCTGAATGGCCTCCTCCTGTTCCTGTGTAACAGGCTCGAGACGGGCTGAATGGTCCTCCTCCTGTTCCTGTGTAACAGACTCGAGAGGGGCTGAATGGCCTCCTCCTGTTCCTGTGTAACAGGCTCGAGAGGGGCTGAATGGCCTCCTCCTGTTCCTGTGTAACAGGCTGTATAATTCTGTGTGTTCCCTCCCCACAGGATGTGAAGTTTAAGCTGAGGAATGATGTCGAGGAGTTACACGCTGCCGCCCGCTGCTCCCGGGACCTGGGCCCTCGTCGCTTCCACCTCCTCAAGCTGCTGGTGTGCCGGGGCCTCTACCCGCAGCTGGCAGTGCCCGACGAGTACAACACCTGCCGCAAGGACTCCGAACAGGTAGCATGGGGCCACGGACGCTCCCCCATCACCAAACCCTGGGGTGGGGGCGGTGGTCGGACACCAGGGAGAGGGGGCAGGGCTCACAAATTGGCAGCAGGGTATCCTTCCTCCCTCCTTTTCTCTCTCCCACTGTCTCTCCAATGAGAAGTCGGGACCCGAACGAACATCGTGCCTGGTACAGGACTGTGCGAAATGTTCCTAAAATCTTCCATTTATTCTGTTAGCTGTGTCAGTGTCTCTCTGTGTAACCCCCACATCCCCTCCACCCCCCACCCGCCCACTCAAATCAGGATGTTGTGGGTTTGGGCCTCATTATCCTGGCCGCACACTCTGCTGGTGCTCGTACTGAGGGAGGGCCGCACTGTCGGAGGGTCAGTACTGAGGGAGGGCCGCACTGTCGGAGGGTCAGTACCGAGGGAGCACCGCACTGTCGGAGGGTCAGTACCAAGGGAGCGCCGCACTGTCGGAGGGTCAGTACAACGAGGGAGCGCCGCACTGTCGGAGGGTCAGTACTGAGGGAGGGCCGCACTGTCGGAGGGTCAGTACTGAGGGAGTGCCGCACACTCTGCTGGTGCTCGTACTGAGGGAGTGCCGCACTGTCGGAGGGTCAGTACTGAGGGAGGGCCGCACTGTCGGAGGGTCAGTACCGAGGGAGCGCCGCACTGTCGGAGGGTCAGTACTGAGGGAGCACCGCACTGTCGGAGGGTCAGTACTGAGGGAGCGCCGCACTGTCGGAGGGTCAGTACTGAGGGAGGGCCGCACTGTCGGAGGGTCAGTACTGAGGGAGTGCCGCACACTCTGCTGGTGCTCGTACTGAGGGAGGGCCGCACTGTCGGAGGGTCAGTACCGAGGGAGCGCCACACTGTCGGAGAGTCAGTACCGAGGGAGCGCCGCACTGTCGGAGGGTCAGTACTGAGGGAGCGCCGCACTGTCGGAGGGTCAGTACCGAGGGAGCACCGCACTGTCGGAGGGTCAGTACCAAGGGAGCGCCGCACTGTCGGAGGGTCAGTACAACGAGGGAGCGCCGCACTGTCGGAGGGTCAGTAACGAGGGAGCGCCGCACTGTCGGAGGGTCAGTACTGAAGGGGTGCCACGCACTGTCGGAGGGTCAGTACCGAGGGAGCACCGCACTGTCGGAGGGTCAGTACTGAAGGGGTGCCACGCACTGTCGGAGGGTCAGTACCGAGGGAGCACCGCACTGTCGGAGGGTCAGTACTGAGGGGGTGCCACGCACTGTCGGAGGGTCAGCACCGAGGGAGCGCCGCGCTGTTGGAGGGTCAGTACCGAGGGAGCGCCGCGCTGTCGGAGGGTCAGTACCGAGGGAGCACCGCACTGTCAGAGGGTCAGTACCGAGGGAACATTCTGAGATGGTGAAAGGCTCTGAGAAATGCTTGTTAGTTGAGATTGATCTGCTCTCTGTCTCTGGGGGAGGGGGAGCCCTGGCAAACTTTCCATCTGCTCTTCTGATCTGGATTCCAGCAATGCGCCCTCTCTCCCTACCCCTCTCTCTTTATTCAGTCTCTGCGTGTGGTTATGCCAGCATTTATTGCCCATCCCTAATTGCCCTTGAGAAGGTGGTGGTGAGCTGCCTTCTTGAACCGCTGCAGTCCGTGTGGGGTAGGTATACCCACAGTGCTGTTAGGAAGGGAGTTCCAGGATTTTGACCCAGTGACAGTGAAGGAACGGCGATATAGTTCCAAGTCAGGATGGTGTGTGACTTGGAGGGGAACTTGCAGGTGGTGGTGTTCCCATGCGTCTGCTGCCCTTGTCCTTCTAGTTGGTAGAGGTCGCGGGTTTGGAAGGTGCTGTTTAAGGAGCCTTGGTGCATTGTTGCAGTGCATCTTGTAGATGGTACACACTGCTGCCACTGTGCGTCGGTGGTGGAGGGAGTGAATGTTTGTGGATGGGGTGTTGATCAAGCGGGCTGCTTTGTCCTGGATGGTGTCGAGCTTCTTGAGTGTTGTTGGAGCTGCACCCATCCAGGCAAGTGGAGAGTATTCCATCACACTCCTGACTTGTGCTTTGTAGATGGTGGACAGACTTTGGGGAGTCAGGAGGTGAGTTATTTGCTGCAGGATTCCCAGCCTCTGACCTGCTCTTGTAGCCACGGCACTTGTGTGTCATAGAGTTATACAACACAGAAACAGGCCCTTCGGCCCATCGTGTCTGTGTCAGCTGTGTGGCACGAATGTTACTTGCCACTTATCAGCCCAAGCCTGGATATTGTCCAGGTCTTGCTGCATTTCTACACAGACTGCTTCTGTCAGTGTTGCACCATCTTGTGAAGGTTTTCCTCCCTCCCTCTTTGAGCTCGCTCCCTTCTTCCGTCACAATGTAAAGCTGCTCAGATCTTCTCCCCGACCACCTTCACCCCTCGACAGGTCAGCCAGTTCGTCACGGTCAGTGTAGCTCCCTTTCCTTCACACAAACTGCTTGTACAGCCACCTGTCTCAAATCTGTCTCTGTGTCTCTATGTGTGTGGGGGTCTCTCTCTCTGTCTCTGTCTCTTTCATGTGTGTCTCTTGCTCTCTGTCTGTCTCTCTCTCACTCACTCACTCTGTCTCTCGTGCTCTTACAGATTTTCCACACAAAGAACAAACAGGGGTTGATCCTACATCCGACCAGTGTCTTTGCGAGCAAACCCACGTTACTGCATCCCAAAGAAGATAAAGAAGATGGACATGTGCAGGGTAGGTAATGCACAGGGGCACCAGCCATCAGCTGATAATGGGGCACGGCTGCTATTCCCAGGGCAATCACTCTCCACTTTGGTTCCTTAGTCTGTTTCACTCACATCGAGCACTGAACGAGGTGTGGAGAATGTATTCTTCACACTGTCCCCATCAAACACTCCCCAGGACAGGTACAGTATAGGGGTTAGATACAGAGTAAAGCTCCCTCTACACTGTCCCCATCAAACACTCCCAGGACAGGTACAGTACAGGGGTTAGATACAGAGTAAAGCTCCCACTACACTGTCCCCATCAAACACTCCCAGGACAGGTACAGTACAGGGGTTAGATACAGAGTAAAGCTCCCTCTACACTGTCCCCATCAAACACTCCCCAGGACAGGTACAGTACAGGGGTTAGATACAGAGTAAAGCTCCCTCTACACTGTCCCCATCAAACACTCCCAGGACAGGTACAGTATAGGGGTTAGATACAGAGTAAAGCTCCCTCTACACTGTCCCCATCAAACACTCCCAGGACAAGTAGAGCACAGGGAGAGACCAGACTGGATTCAAGCCGGGGTCTCAGATTAAAGGTCATTATGTGATGTTACTGTGAGACAGGAAACCCGCCATGCGAGGCCCCCAACTTCCCTCTCAGGTGGATGTAAAGGATCCCACGGCCACTACTGGAGAAGGAGTGGAATGTTGGGGAGGGGGGGGAGCAGGTGAAGTTTTCCCCAATGTCCTGGGGCCAGTACTTATCCTTCGCTAAACAAACAGACCATCTGGGTCATTTATCACATTGCTGTTCCTGGGATCTTGCTGTGCGCAAATCGGGTACCACATTCCGTACATTGCAGCTCTCTCCAAAAGCACTTCATTGGCTGCAAGCTGCTTTTGGGACGTCTCGACGTGGTGACAGGCGCTATGTTAATGCAGGGTCGTGCTTTGTCTCTCCAGGTTCGAAGGGGGCACTGAGCACCCAGCACCAGCTGCTGGCCTTTGTATCGTTGCTGGAGACGAACAAACCGTACCTGCTGAACTGTGTCCGGATTCCTGCTCTGCAGGTCAGCTGGTGAATTCATCTCTGCAATACAGCGCGCTCGGCGGTGCCCATTACTGCTGGGACTGGTCCAGCCAAAGACTGACCAGGATGATCCCAGAACTGAGAGGTTATAACCATCAGGAAAGATTGATCAGTCTGGGGGCTCGACTCTCCAGAAAAGAGGCGGCTGAGGGGTGACCTGATTGAGGTTCTTTAAAATGATGAAGGGGGTTTCGATCGGGTAGATGTAGAGAAAATGTTTCCACTTGTCGGGGGGAGACCAGAACTAGGGGGGTCATCAATATAAGACAGTCAGTAATAAATCCAATGGGGAATTCAGGAGAAACTCCTTTCCCCAGAGAGTGGTGAGAATGTGGAACTCGCTCCCACAGGGAGTGGTTGAGGTGAATAGTATCGATGTATTTAAGGGGGAAGCTGGATAAACACACGAGGGAGAGAGGAATAGAAGGATATGGTGATAGGGGGAGATGAAGTAGGGGGTGGGAGGAGGCTCATGTGGAGCAGAAACATCAGCACGGAAAGGATGGGCTGAATGGCCTGTTCCTGTGCTGTGAATCTGGATGAAATGCAGTGACAGGTGCCTCTGTGGTAAACGTCAGTCTCTCCCTACTCCGACTGATTGTGCTGTTCCGTCTCCAGACTCTCCTGTTGTTGGCTCGCTCGCTGGACACCAGTGCCGACTGCTCGCGCGTGGTGATCGACGGCTGGCTGGAGCTGTCGCTGGCCGACCCAGGGGCGGCCGTCCGGCTCCTCTCGGCCACCACGCGGCTGCGGGACGCCTGGGAGCGGGCGCTGAGCGCCCAGCTGAAGAGGGCGGAACGCCGGGGCAAGGAGCGAGACGAGGAGGAGCGAGGGGCCAAGCGGGCAACGGACTCCCTGTGCCGAAAGCTGCTGGAGTTCCTGGAGGCTGAGGTGAGGAGCGCCCCCTCTTGTTTATAATTGGCTCAACGACGCCCCCCAGGGGCGAAGAGTTCCTGTCGAGCAGTCGAGCCGCCACATGCTCGACGGGCATGCGCCAGCACTGAACACAGCTGGGCACTGGATCATGAATGTTGGCACTCTCGTATAGGGGGCACCCTGTTGACCCCATGCCTCTCCCAGGTGCACTGAGGATGCCCTGGGCTACAGGCTCAACTAATTGGCCAGTCTGCTGCGGCTATTCGACTATCAAGGGCATTGCCCGCTCCAGTGATTTGGGTCACACTGTTTGCCTTCAGGAGTCTCCTGAATCCTCAGCAGCAGCAGATACTTAGTGGCTTTTACTAGTGGGTGCGGAACTAAACGCCCCCACCAGTACTGTACCCCAGTGTTATACAGTGACAGACCCGTCCCCACCAGTACTGTACCCCAGTGTGATACAATGACAGACCCGCCCCCACCAGTACTGTACCCCAGTGTTATACAGTGACAGACCCGTCCCCACCGGTACCGTACTCCAGTGTTACACAGCGACAGACCCATCCCCACCAGTACTGTACCCCAGTGTTATACAGTGACAGACCCGTCCCCACCAGTACTGTACCCCAGTGTTATACAGTGACAGACCTGTCCCCACCAGTACTGTACCCCAGTGTTATACAGTGACAGACCTGTCCCCACCAGTACTGTACCCCAGTGTTATACAGTGACAGACCTGTCCCCACCAGTACTGTACCCCTGTGTTATACAGTTACAGACCTGTACCCACCAGTACTGTACCCCAGTGTTATACAGTGACAGACCTGTCCCCACCAGTACTGTACCCCAGTGTTATACTGTGACAGACCCGTCCCCACCGATACCGTACTCCAGTGTTACACAGCGACAGACCCGTCCCCACCAGTACTGTACCCCAGTGTTATACAGTGACAGACCCGTCCCCACCGATACCGTACTCCAGTGTTACACAGCAACAGACCCGTCCCCACCGGTACCGTACTCCAGTGTTGTACAGTGACAGATCTGTCCCCACCAGTACTGTACCCCAGTGTTATACAGTGACAGATCTGTCCCCACCAGTACTGTACCCCAGTGTTATACAGTGACAGACCGGTCCGCACCAATACTGTACCGCAGTGTTATACAGTGACAGACCCGTCCCCACCAGTACTGTACCCCAGTGTTATACAGTGACAGACCTGTCCCCACCAGTACTGTACCCCAGTGTTATACAGTGACAGACTTGTCCCCACCAATACTGTACCCCAGTGTTATACAATGACAGACTTGTCCCCACCAGTACTGTACCCCAGTGTTATACAGCAACAGACCCGTCCCCACCAGTACTGTACCCCAGTGTTATACAGTGACAGACCTGTCCCCACCAGTACTGTACACCAGTGTTATACAGCGACAGATCTGTCTCCACCAGTACTGTACCCCAGTGTTATACAGTGACAGACCTGTCCCCACCAGTACTGTACCCCAGTGTTATACAGTGACAGACCTGTCCCCACCGGTACTGTACCCCAGTGTTATACAGTGACAGACCTGTCCCCACCAGTACTGTACCCTAGTGTTATACAGTGACAGACCTGTCCCCACCAGTACTGTACCCCAGTGTTATACAGTGACAGACCTGTCCCCACCAGTACTGTACCCCAGTGTTATACAGCGACAGACCCGTCCCCACCAGTACTGTATCCCAGTGTTATACAGTGACAGACCTGTTCCCACCAGTACTGTACCCCAGTGTTATACAGTGACAGACCTGTCCCCACCAGTACTGTACCCCAGTGTTATACAGCGACAGACCCGTCCCCACCAGTACTGTATCCCAGTGTTATACAGCAACAGACCCGTCCCCACCGGTACCGTACTCCAGTGTTATACAGCGACAGACCCGTCCCCACCAGTACTGTATCCCAGTGTTATACAGCAACAGACCCGTCCCCACCGGTACTGTACCCCAGTGTTATACAGTGACAGACCTGTCCCCACCAGTACTGTACCCTAGTGTTATACAGTGACAGACCTGTCCCCACCAGTACTGTACCCCAGTGTTATACAGTGACAGACCTGTCCCCACCAGTACTGTACCCCAGTGTTATACAGCGACAGACCCGTCCCCACCAGTACTGTATCCCAGTGTTATACAGTGACAGACCTGTTCCCACCAGTACTGTACCCCAGTGTTATACAGTGACAGACCTGTCCCCACCAGTACTGTACCCCAGTGTTATACAGCGACAGACCCGTCCCCACCAGTACTGTATCCCAGTGTTATACAGCAACAGACCCGTCCCCACCGGTACCGTACTCCAGTGTTATACAGCGACAGACCCGTCCCCACCAGTACTGTATCCCAGTGTTATACAGCAACAGACCCGTCCCCACCGGTACTGTACCCCAGTGTTATACAGTGACAGACCTGTCCCCACCAGTACTGTACCCTAGTGTTATACAGTGACAGACCTGTCCCCACCAGTACTGTACCCCAGTGTTATACAGTGACAGACCTGTCCCCACCAGTACTGTACCCCAGTGTTATACAGCGACAGACCCGTCCCCACCGGTACCGTACTCCAGTGTTATACAGTGACAGACCTGTCCCCACCGGTACCGTACCCCAGTGTTATACAGTGACAGACCTGTCCCCACCGGTACCGTACCCCAGTGTTATACAGTGACAGATCTGTCCCCACCCATGTTCTTTCGCTGCCTCCGATGTTGAAGTGTTATTGCTGTAACTAAGCCTGTGTTCACGTTGCTCTCATTCTCTCCTCCCGTTCCAGGTTGTGTACACCCTTCACCGTCTCACGGGACTGGAGAAGCAGAACCTGTTTGTGGGGCCTCAGATGGTGACGGATATGCCAGCTTTGCCAGGCCTGTGTGGCAGCCTCAGCGAGACCAAACCAGACCCAGTGAAGGGTGGGATCGCACTGACTGATTATTTAACCTACAACTGTCTGATGGTGAGTGCTACCCATTTGTGGGTGGGGGTATCCCTTGGGACTGGAGGAGCTGAGTGAGACCGGTTTGAGGACGGTGGGGGTGGGATGCGCAGACCTCCACCAGCGGGGTGGTACAGGAACTGAGCTTAGGAGGTGGCATGTGCAGAGAGAAGAGGGGGCAGGGCCTCCCTCTCTCCTCTGAGCCAGAAGGGCATCATTCAGGCCCCCAAAATCCCGACGCAACAGTTCCCCACTGCCAGTACCGAGGGAGCGTCGTGCTATCAAGAGGGGCCGTCTTTCAGGATAAGCTGTTAAACCCGAGGCCCCCGTCTGCCCTCTCAGGTGGGTAAGATCCCATAAGCACTATTGGAAGAGGGGTGTTGGTGAAGGGCCGGTGTGTTCTCACCACTTTCCCAGGGACGATATTTTTCCCTCAAGCAACATCAATAAAAACACATGATATGGTCATCACATTGCTGTTTGTGGGATCTTGCTGTGCACACATTGCTTGCTGCATTTACAGCAGGTGGCTGGGAGACGTTTTGAGATATCAGACGCTCTGATGACGTGGTGGTCAGTACCTGTCTATAAAACCTCACGCTCTCTTTCTCCATCCCCAGGACAATAAGGACTTTTACAGTGAGTGCCTTCGGACATTCTGGTCCTGTCCAACCTGCGACCTCTACATGCCCTTTACCCCCTTGGAGCGAATGCAGCACGAGGCTCACTGTGGGACACAGGCCGAGGACCATCGGGAATCGGGTAAGTGGGCGGGGAGATCCATGGGTTTCCAGCTCCCCACCTCTCTTTCAGTGACCATGATTTCTATTCTCTGCAGACTCGGACACCCAGCCTGGTGCGGCTCCTGATTCCGTGCCTGGCCTCCGGCGCTCTTACCACTGTGACACCTGCCAGCAAGAGTTTCTCTTCACCCCAACTCAGATCCTGAAACACAAGAGGCAGCACCGCTGAGGCGCGGATCCGAGGGTGGGGGCAGAATGAGCCTGCCAGGCAATCGTGCGAACAGTCACCTTTGACTTGTTGGGTAATGTAGTAGCAGCAGCTTTTCAGACAAGTTTAATATCTGCCCTGCATGTCTGTGTATAAAAATTGCCCGTCACATCTTTGATGAATAAAAGTATTTATTTATGTACAAGGTGGTGACAGTCACTCGGTCCACGGCGCTGCCTAGTGGCCGACACCTGGAACTGCAGCGTGACTGTTTACATACGAGTGTCACACACAACAGGCCGCGAAGGTGAAGGGAGTCCAGTGGGGGTGGGGAGGGTCATCACATTTGTTTTATTTAAATCTATACACACGTTTTGCAAATTGTAGGCAGAGGAGCTTTAGCAAACAAAAAAAAGCAGCCAGTTGCACCCTCTTATTGTGCAGCAGTGGAATCATTTCCTTAGTGTCTGATCGGGAACTAACTCCCGAGTCGCGATGCCGAGGCCAGGTGGGGAAAGTCAACAAACTCATTGAATCTGAAGAAGCAGGGAGGAGAGTGTGGGGATTGGAGTTACCCCACCCTACAGTTCGGGTTCACAGATCTCTCCTTTGAAGCTTTCCTACGACCCATGAAAGCAGTTGAGGGTTCCCCCCGCCCCTGCCACTTCCCTCGTCTTTAACGCCCTGGGGTAGCGTCTGTGTGGAGTTGACGCTGCCCATTAGATAAATCTCATGGGCCTGTCCTGATGGCTTGGCCATCCACATGTCTCGAGTTTGGGAGGGGACAGGGAGAGAGAGAGTGAGGGGATAATCCCAGGTAGTACTGCAACAGTTTTTTTTGTTAAACCGTTGGGGCTGCTTTATTCCGTCTGTTACTTACACGTAGCCTGTGGGATTTTCAGGCGGGAATCATGTGGCACCTGTTTTTCTTTTACTACCTGGAATCCCATCCCCCGCCCTTCTTGGGTTTGAGAGTCGCCGACGAGAGCAGAGACAGCGACTGTAAAGTGCATGATTGCAAAGCCTGGAGATGGAGGAGGAGGTGGCGGGGAAGGGGGGTCGAGTCACTCTCCCGAGCGACAGCAGGCTCGCACAGAGCACTGCAGATTCTGGCAGCCACTGGCCGTGTTGGCGTGGGGACCTGTGGAGGCAGAAAGACAGTGTTAGAAATGGAGGGCAGGACTTCGATGGGCCGAAGGGGCTGTACCTCTCTGCGACTGAGAGCCTGACCTCAAGGCCCACTGACACTGCGCGGGTCTCACTAATGTCACAGACAGGAGAAGGCAGGCAAGGGATTAAAACTGGGTCCCTCACCACAGTCGGTAGGTCAGAGGTTCCAGCCCCATAATCCAGGCTCAACACTCTCCGCACGGGGGGAGGTGCCGTCTTTCAGGATGAGACATTAAACTCGAGGCCCCCGTCCGCCCTCAGGTGGGTGTAAAGGATCCCATGGCCACTACTGGAAGATGAGACGTTGCTGTTTGTGGGAGCTTGCTGTGCACAGGTTGTTCACTGCTTGGCCATGAAGAGCTTTGGGATTATCGTGAGGGGGAGCCCAGTCTTGGTTACTCCTGCTCTCTGGGGGTCAGCGGAGCAGGTTCCACAGCACGCACGGGTGTCAGAACTGCCACCACCCGTCCCTCAGACAGATGAAGCAGGAAAGGGCAAGGGCTGTGCCTCCCCTAGCCATCCATATTAATGGGGGGGGGGGGAAAGATATGAGCTGGACACAGTCTCCAGGACAGCAGCTGCTGCTTGACTGTGGGGGTCAGCGCTACAAGCCAAGCCCTACACCCCCCACACCCGACAGGCGCCGATCACTCTACATTACCAGTGATATTGTCACAGTAGAAAAAGTATTCGTCCTTCAAAGCGGGACAGACGGAAACCAGATCTTGGAGGCCAGGGCCGGTGATGAAGAGACAACCCGAGAGGTCGAGGTGTTCGAGGAATAGGAGGCCCCCGTGGAGAGTCAGCTCCCTGCAACGGGACAATCAAAGCTTCATTCATCCAACAGAGAGATGGCATCGCACCCAGATTACAGCCCCAGAAACAGGCCATTCGGCCCGTCCGCTCCGTGCCAGTGTTCCTGCTCCACACGAGCCTCCTCCCACCCCCTATCACCATATCCTTCTATTCCTCTCTCCCTCATGTGTTTATCCAGCTTCCCCCTTAAATACATCGATACTATTCACCTCAACCACTCCCTGGGGAAAGGAGTTTCTCCTGAATTCCCCATTGGATTTATTAGTGCTGACAGATCTTGCAGGATCATCCCAGAACTGAGAGGTTATAACCATCAGGAAAGATTGAACAGTCTGGGGGCTCGTCTCTCTAGAAAAGCGGTGGCTGAGGGGTGACCTGATTGAGGTCTTTAAAATGATGAAGGGGGTTTCGATCGGGTAGACCAGAACTAGGGGGGCCGTCAATATAAGACAGTCAGTAATAAATCCAATGGAGCCCCCCTCTGCTAGTCACTGTCTTTGAAGGGTGGGGACTTTGAACTTTCTTCCCACTGATCAAGGAGAGCAGGACTGGTGAGAACATGAACGGAAGCCAGTTAGAATTAAACAATCTTATAGCACAGAAGGGGCCGTCCAATTTGGTCCCAAACCCCGAGCTCGTCCCCTTCAGGTCCATGTCCAATCGTCTGTCCAACATTCCCACGGGATCTGCTTCCACATCCCAATAGCCCTCACATTAATCCTCACTTCCCCCTCCAGCCGGTTATTTTAAACCTGCGACCTCCAGTTGCCAGGGGCCAACACTTGCTCTCTCCCACACCCTCGGAATTTCATCAGCCTCGAACGGGGCTCCCGCGAACACCCTCAACGCAAGTGAACTCCTTCATCCCTGGAACCAGCCCGTTAGGGATCCTGTACCTGAGCCCCTGGTCAGTGATCTGGAAGCAGCCTGACAGGCTGAGGAACCGCAGTGAGCGAGAGCCTGGGTCCGCTCCGTCCCTCCAGCGGCCAGCAGAGCCTCCGCTCTCCGAACGTCTGCTTCGAACCATCTTGTTGCACTGAGGTGATGGGCCCTGTTTAGTCCTGAGCTTGGTCCCAGTGCTGCAGATGGTGTGCCCACACGATGCCTGGGCTTGTGGGCAGCGAGTGTCCCGGATGCAGCGAGCAGCGATGGCACCGGAGGGCGGCGTTCTGGTGGGGACCCCGGTTCGCAGGCCCCGCAGTTTCAGCCCCCCCGCCTCTTCGATGTCCAGCAGCTCCTCCTCGGCCAGTAACCAGACGTGGGCAGGGGGCCCCTGGGTCTCGAAGGATGCTCCCTCCTCGGGCAAACAGTCGTAGCAGCCGTGCGGGGCCCAGGAACACTCGCTGCGCCAGCCTCCCGCCTCCTCTTCCTCCTCAGCCAGATCCCCCAGGGCCCGGGAGAGGTGGCGCAGGGCCGAGTCAGTGATCCGTTCACAGCCAGACAGGTCCAGGTGACGGAGATAGCGGCAGCTCCCCAGTTCACACCTGCAGGAGGGAGAGAGAGAGTGAGAGCGATCGAAGAGGGAGAGGTGGCGCAGGGCTGAGTCAGTGATCCACTCACAGCCAGACAGGTCCAGGTGAGGGAGATAGCGACAGCTCCCAGTTCACACCTACAGGAGGGGGAGAGAGAGAGGGAGAGGTGGCGCAGGGCCGAGTCAGTGATCCGCTCACAGCCAGACAGGTCCAGGTGACAGATAGCGGCAGCTCCCCAACTCACACCTACAGGAGGGAGAGAGGGAGTGTGAGCGAGAGAGAGAGAACGAAGAGGGAGAGGTGGCGCAGGGCCGAGTCAGTGATCCACTCACAGCCAGACAGGTCCAGGTGAC
The DNA here is from genome assembly GCF_036365525.1 of Heterodontus francisci. Lineage (NCBI taxonomy): Eukaryota > Metazoa > Chordata > Chondrichthyes > Heterodontiformes > Heterodontidae > Heterodontus > Heterodontus francisci. The sequence continues at coordinate 11,004,301 of NC_090419.1, forward strand.
GGAGATAGCGACAGCTCCCCAGTTCACACCTGCAGGAGGGAGAGAGTGAGAGAGATCGAAGAGGGAGAGGTGGCGCAGGGCCGAGTCAGTGATCTGCTCACAGGCAGGTCCAGGTGACGGAGATAGCGACAGCTCCCCAGTTCACACCTGCAGGAGGGAGAGAGTGAGAGAGATCGAAGAGGGAGAGGCGGCGCAGGGCCGAGTCAGTGATCTGCTCACAGCCAGACAGGTCCAGGTGACGGAGATAGCGGCGGCGCAGGGCCGAGTCAGTCATCTGCTCACAGCCAGACAGGTCCAGGTGACTGAGATAGCAGCAATTCCCCAACTTACACCTACAGGAGGGAGAGAGGGAGTGTGAGAGATCGGAGAGGGAGAGGTGGCGCAGGGCCGAGTCAGTGATCGGCTCACAGCCAGACAGGTCCAGGTGACTGAGATAGCGGCAGCTCCCCAGCTCACACCTACAGGAGGGAGAGGCGGCGCAGGGCCGAGTCAGTGATCTGCTCACAGGCAGGTCCAGGTGACGGAGATAGCGACAGCGCCCCAGTTCACACCTGCAGGAGGGAGAGAGTGTGAGAGATCGGAGAGGGAGAGGTGGCGCAGGGCCGAGTCAGTGATCCGCTCACAGCCAGACAGGTCCAGGTGACGGAGATAGCGGCAGCTCCCCAACTCACACCTACAGGAGCGGATGGGCTGCACGAGCACAGGGGGTGGGGGAGGCAGAGGCGAGCGCAGGGAAGCGAGGTGATGAGTCAGTTACCTGTTGAAGGCAGAGTCTGTCACCCGGGTCTGTGTTAAGTCCAGATACTCCAGCTTTGGGCAGCTGCTGAGGATCATTCGGACCTGGTGTGAGAAAGGCAGCACGTATTAACACTCAGAGACCAGAGACCGCAGATTTCCCGTCCCGTCGGACTAGCTGCTCTGTGAGGGTGTCCGGTTCACTCTCGCTAGCACTCAGACACACCGAGTCCACAGCAGACACTAGCCACTGCATCAGGAGGAGACCCTCAGTCAAGAGTTAAACACCCGCCCCGCCCCCGCTGAATCAGCCCCCTTCCCCACCTTAGCCACATGGGGTCTGCACCCAGTTGGGGATGGGGTGCGGTAGGAAAAAGCGTGTTCACTGCTGGCTTTGCAGAGGACGAGTACAGTTACGGGAAAGATATTTTAATCGACCTTTATCGTACACTGTCCCTGACGGCAATCGATCGGGTCTGCTCCCTCTGATCCGCCCCGCTCCCCACCTCCTGACAGGGGTTTGAAGCCGTTTACATACCATCTGGCTGGACAGTGTGGTGCTGTAGGCCAGGACGAGGGTCTGGACTGCCAGGCCGACCTGTGGAAGCAGGAAGTGGATCAGGCCCTGCAGCAGCTGTGCCTCCCTCTGCGTCTTGTTGAGTACCGAGATTCCGTGTCGGGCCTCCTCTGTAAAACAGCAAGGCGAATGACGAGCCAAGGAGACAGGTGTCAGTGGCATTAACTTTCGCTATTACTGCCTATTCAACCACAAGGGGCATCGTGATTAACGCAAGCATCCCAGGCAAAAGTGACCAGAGTGCGCTGGCAAATAATTTCCCCAATCACTTCCCCATCCAGCTGGAGATGGAGATGTACTCTGTGTCTAACCCTGTTTTATTTCCATTAAAATCAAATAAACAAAAAACTCAAATTAAAATGCCATTCTCGGCATCGATGATGCACTCCAGTCCCTGCGGTGCCCACCGGTCACGGAAGGCCTCAAGCGTACCGGCGGACACTGCATGCTCCTTCTCCAGGGACGCCCGGGCGCTAACGTAACCGCGGAAGAGGGGCATGCAATCAGGGAGGACGGACCCCCCGACAGCCCGCTGCCTGGACCTGTGAATTGCCACCTTGGCCAAGCCCTTCCGCACCGGGTGCCCAAAGATCAGGAGCGTGGGACTGAAGTGCAGCCAGAACTTGAGGAGCAGCCCCTTCAGATACACAAATAGGGGCTGCAACCTCACACACTCCGTATAAACGTGGAACACGGACTCGTCCAGGCCGCAGAAAATACAGGCGGCCTGGGAGTCCGTGAACCTACTTAAAAGTCTATGGCACGGGACTGCCCTGTGCAACATGCTCCACCCCAGGTCCCTGATGTAAAGGGGGAAGACTCCCGCGCAGAGAGACCTCCATCGGGGTTGCCGCCAGATGGCAACGCAGACCGCCAGGGCGTGTCCGGTCGGCTGACGAGGGCGAGGAAGTGGAGAGTGTGCAGGAGCAGCCCGTACAGGAAACTCCTCCGCGCTGATTAGAATGGCACGGAAGGCATTTCCGAGAGGCGGCTCGGGTTGTGCGGGACCGGCTCCCAAGGAGGGTTTCGGGGCCTGGGTCCGATGAGCAGTTCCGGCCGGGCAGGGTTAAGCACGGCCAGGATCGCTCCGCTCTCCCGAGCCCCCTCGCCACCCGCAGTGAGGGGCGTCCCAGGGGTTTCGGCTACTCCTCCGCCCGCTGGACCGTCCCCGGAGTCCGCCGCCCGGACAGCCGAGGCGCTCTCCTCCGCCGGGGGGGGGGGGGGGGGGGGGGGGAGAGCCCTGACTGGAGGCGACCATGTTCCAGACTCAGAATAGATCCCAGTAAAAGACAGGCAACTCCCTCAGAGAAGCGCGGCTAACGGTCTCCACCGAGAGCTGCGTGTCATCTTGAAGGCAATGACACTGGCGGAAAAAATACGTCGCCAGCACACACCATCTGGGAGGATGCTCGACGTACAGGTATCTCTGCAGGGTCCAAAGGCGGAGAGTCGCAGCCTGGGTGCGGACGCACACCAGCGACTGACCGCCCTCCTCGATCGGGAGACTCAGGACCGCGGCAGAGACCCAGTGTTTCCTCTTGCCCCAGAAGAAATCGACGAGTTTCTTCTGGATCTTGGTGGCAAATACAGGGGGCGGGGCCAAAGTGACCAACCGGTACCACAGCATGGAGGCCACCAGTTGGTTTATGACCAACGCTCGGCCCCTGTAGGAAAGCACTCGGAGCAGTCCTGTCCAGCGCCCCAGCCGAGCGGTGACTTTCGCCTCCAACTCCTGCCAGTTTGCCGGCCAGGCTTCCTCAGCGGGGCTAAGGTGGACTCCCAGATAGAGGAGGTGCGTGGTGCTCCACGCAAAAGGTGTCATCTCCTCCGGCAGGGAGTCCACCCGCCACTGACCAACCAGGAGTCCGGAACATTTCTCCCAATTGATCCTCGCGGAGGACACGGCAGAAAAGGTCTGCTGGCAGTCGCGCATCCTCCGCAAGTCAACGGGATCTGTGATTGCGAGGAGCACGTCGTCGGCGTAAGCCGAGAGGACGACCCGCATGGCCGGCTCGCGCAGAGCCAATCCCGTCAACCCAGGGCGGTGCAGGCACAGGAAGGGCTCCACACAGATGGTATACAATTGGCCGGACATGGGGCATCCCTGACGCACTCCTCTCCCAAAGCGAAGGGGCGCCGTCAAGAACCCGTTAACTTTGACTAGACACTCTGCGGTGGCGTATAAAAGTCGGACACGGGCCACGAAATGCGGCCCGAGTCCGAAAGCGCGCAGAGTCCCGAAAAGGTAATTGTGATCCACCCTGTCGAACGCCTTCTCCTGATCGAGGGAGAGAAAGGCGACCGACTGACCAGTCCTCTGGGAAAGATGGATCAGGTCCCGGAGCAGGTGGATGTTGTCCTGGATGGACCGGCCCGGGACCGTGTAGGACTGGTCGGGGTGGATCATGTGGGCCAGCACGGAGCCCAGGCGGTTAGACATAGCCCGGGCAAAGATCTTATAATCCGTGCTGAGGAGGGAGACCGGGCGCCAGTTTTTAAGCAGGCGGAGATCGCCCCTCTTCGGCAGCAGGACGATGACCGCCCTGCGCCACGAGAGGGGCATCTCACCGGTCGCCAGGCTTTCCCGCAGGACCCGCGCGTAATCATCTCCCAGGATGTCCCAGAACGCCCTGAGGAACTCCACGGTCAACCCATCCAGCCCTGGGGATTTGCCCCTTGAGAGCTGGTGGAGGGCGCCAGTCAGCTCCGCCAACGTGAGCGGAGCCTCCAATCCTTCAGCGCCCTCCGGGCTGACCTGCGGCAGGTCCTCCCACAAAACTCTGCGCACATCCTCGCTGGACGGATCCGGAGAGAACAACGCACTGTAATAAGTCCGGACCAGGAGGCCCATTCCCTCCGGATCCGTGATGGAGGATCTGTCGTCGGCCAACAGCTCGACGAGCTGCTTACGGAACCCCCGCCATTTTTCCAGCGAGTAGTAGAAGGGTGAGGCGCGGTCCAAATCTTCCAGGATCTGGATCCGCGACCTCACGTACGCGCCTCGGGACCCTATGAGCTGCAGATCCCTCAGCGCCCCCTTCTCTTTATACGCCTGCCACAGGGCCGGGTCCGCGATGGCATGACCGAGGCGGGACTCCAAGCGAGCACCTCCCTCTCTCGGCGCCCAATCTCAGCTTCCCGCCTCTTGGTCGACCCCTTCGCGTACTCCTGACAGAAGACGCGGATGTGAGTCTTGCCCACGTCCCACCATAGCCTCAAGGAGGGGAAGCCCCCCTGCTTCCTTCTCCAGTCGGCCCAGAATCGACGGAACGAATCACTCGTCCTCCAGCAGCCGGTTGTTAAAGTGCCAGTACGCGGACCCAGCCCGTGTGCGGAGCGGAGTGAACTCCGCCCACACCAGGCGGTGGTCCGAGCACGGCACCAGCCGCATGGAGGCCGCCAAGATGCGGGAGACGTACGCCTGCAGAAAGTAGAGGCGGTCGATTCGGGACCCTCCTCCTCCAGACCTCCACGTGAAGGCACTGGAGTCAGGATGGAGATTCCGCCAGACGTCCACCAAGTTAAGGGAGCTGATCAGTTCCCTCAACTTCTCCACTGACACTTGGCTGTGCTGGGGACCAGAGCGATTCCCCCACCTCGAGGGTGCAGTTAAAATCCCCCCCGAGGATGATGCACTCGCCGCTATCGATGGAGCTCAAGAGAGCAGACACTTCTTCAAAGAAGCGTGCTTGCAACGCGCCGGGCCTGGGCGTGTACACGTTCACAAAGTGGAGCGGCACGCTACCCAGGCGAACGGCGAGGTGGAGCAAGCGGCCCGGCACTAGCTCCTTGACCCCCAAGATCTCCAGCTGAAAAGTCGGGGCCAAGATAGCCACCCCACTAGAAATAGGGGTGAGGTGACTCATGTAGACCCCACCCTGCCACTCCAGGAGCCAGGTGGCTTCATCTCCCGGAACAATGTGAGTTTCCTGCAGAAAGCTCACCGCGAATCTCCCTTCCCTGAGGACTGAGAGACTGTGAAATCTGCGGTGAGACCCCCTGCTGCCGTTGATGTTGAGGCTGGCTATGGTTATCTTCATGTCAAAGGTACTTAAAACCCGTCACCAACAGTTCACTGTGAGGAGGGAGCAGAAGTGCACCTGGCCTTCCACTCCCCCAGCAACCTATTGAGGAACACAAAACGGCGCCTCTCAACCAGTTTCACGTCCGTGCGCTTGCCCGCTTTCATGAGGGCGGCACAGACGGGACTGAATGATCAGCGCCAGATTCGACCAACGGCCGAGGGCCAGCTGAACTTTATCGCGGCAACCCCTGCAAGCCGCGAGGAAATCCCGGAGTTCCGCCGTGGGGATGAGGGGAGATTCGGTGGGAGGCATGAGGGACTCCACCACCTCACTGGTGATGGAATCAAGGTCGTCCTCCGTGCCCCGCACCGAATCCCCATCCTCCTCCGGGTCGTCACCGCCAGCGGTCGACACACTCACCACCCCCAACCGCGCCAGCTGGTCCCACCTACGTCACAATCCCATCCCCAGGATCGATGACGGAGGAGTCCTCTCTGGGTTCTAAGATGGAACTGGCACCTGTGGGCGCCAGCGGATCAGGACCCCCCTCCACCTCCGTCCCCAGGCCAATGAGTGGACCAGGGGAGATGGAAGTTCCCGACTCCGGAAATCCAGCCGGTGCCGAGACCAGAGGCGGAGAGAGGAGGCCATCTCCCGCTCCGCCAGCACCCACAGGCCCAGCAGATGGGGCAGCATTTTCAGTTATAACCGGGTCAGGTGTCTCCTGGTTGTGAGTGGATTCTGTCTGGGAGGGCCGACCCTCTGGGGCCTCGCCCTCCCCTTCACTCAGGGCACCCGACCCAGTGGCAGAATGGGCGGCGTCCCCAGGCTCCCCCACCACAAACAGCCCTCCACTTACTCCTCCAGGAGGGGCCTCATGTACCGGGGCCTTCCCCTCCCCTCCATCCCGAGGGGTAGGGAGCTCCTGCCCAGACTTTGCAGCCTTGATGATGGTGGTGACAGGGGGAACCTGGGGACCCGAAACAGGAGACGTCTCCCCTCCAACAGATGGGCCCTGCACCTCAGGGCCCTGTGTTACCTCTGTGGAGGAATGCCTTCTTTTTTTCCCGCTAGGGCGCAAAGGCTCAGAGACCTCCATGTCATCGGAGGCGTCCGCCTCCACACCCTCTTTTTTTTAGTCACCCTGGGCCTGAGCCCAGCCCTGGGACAGGTGGATTCCCTGGGAGCGGGCCTTGGGCTGAGCTCAGGCTCAGGTTGTGTCACGGTGTCCAGGGGACGAGCCTCTTGATGTTTCTTTTGCCTCTGCGCCTTCCTTCCACTCGGACGGGCACTCCCCTCCCCGCCAGAGGCTGTGAAAACCACAGCCTCTGGATCCGACTGAGCGGTGTCTGTTGGATGTGTGGGGGGAGTGGAAGGAGGTGCAGTGGCGCCACACTGGGCCGCAGAGTTGGAGCTGGCGGCCGGGAGGTTGGGGCAGTTCTTACGAACATGCCCCAACCACTTGCAGATGTGGCACCACGCTCCATCCGAGGTCCAAAAGACCCGGTAGGCCGTCCACTAGAACTCGACACTGAAGTGGCCCTCCAAGACCTCCCCCCGCGCCAGCTGCATAAATAGCTGGCGGTGGAAGGAGTAGACATGTCAGAGGCTGTGCTCCCGAAGACCGGGCGGGACTGGGGTGATCCCCGACCTCACCTCCCCAGATGTTGCAGGTGGGGGAGGAGGAGCTCAACAGGAATGAAGGGCAGGACGTTTGACAACATTACCCGTTGCGCAGTGGCCCCCAGAGGGTCCACTGGCAGGAACGTCCCACCCACTGTGAGCCCCGTACTTAGGGTGAGGGACACCGCCTGCTCGGTCTTCAGGAAGAACACAGTCTTCCCATACATCTTTGAGGCTGCTACAAAGGCCAAAGGGCCGACAACCTCAGCCATTGCCTTAACGCAAGCCTCAATAGTCATGGTAGGGTGGGTGTAACTCTTCACCCCATACTTTGTTGTCAATATTCTAAATGGTGACGGGGCCACAGGAGCGGCTGCTGCAGCATAGGAGGGCCCCGCCACCAAACAAGGCTGTGAAGCCATAGGGTAGAAGAGTCACGTCCACCGTTGAGAGACATAAAAATAAAAATTGAAATCGAGAGAAAGGAATAACAAATAACGAATTATCCCAAAATGCACAGACTGGAGGGTATGGCGAGGGAGAGAGGCTGAACGAGAGGAGGGTCAGGAGGAATTAGTCTCTTTGCCGGTGTTAATGCAGGCAGTCCTTTTGCTGGTCTTCCAGTTGGTGGTGGGAGGGGGTGCGATGTCTTCACCTGGGACAGCTGTAGCTGCCCAGACACACTCTGCTTCCAATGTGCTTTACAAAGTTAAGAAAAAGTCTCTTCACCTGGGCAGCTCCAGCTATCCCAGGCTAGCTCGTTGGGGTGGGGAGGGAGCTCCTATTCAATGCTGTTAAAACACAGGAGCTCCCTGTTCAAACAAACAACCCCACCCAGTCTTCCGGTCTCTTCCTTTCCACATCCCCACAACAATCAATGAAAGGGCTACAAAACCCAAACTCACAAGAGCTGTCAGTTCTTCCAGCCTCCTGCTTTCTTCTTCCAAAGAGACAGATGGAAAACCTTTGTTTCAGTCTCAGTCTCTCCCTATTGCAGCAGTCACACAGCTTCCAGCCTCTGCACACAGCAACAGTCAGCTGCACCTCGCGGATGCACTCAGCACCTCCAATTAGCCAGCAGCCAACCCCAGTACTGTACCTGTCCTGGGAGTGTTTGATGGGGGACAGTGTAGAGGGAGCTTTACTCTGTATCTAACCCCCGTACTGTACCTGTCCTGGGAGTGTTTGATGGGGACAGTGTAGAGGGAGCTTTACTCTGTATCTAACCCCCGTACTGTACCTGTCCTGGGAGTGTTTGATGGGGGACAGTGTAGAGGGAGCTTTACTCAGTATCTAACCCCCGTACTGTACCTGCCCTCGGAGTGTTTGATGGGGGACAGTGTAGAGGGAGCTTTACTCTGTATCTAACCCCTGTACTGTACCTGTCCTGGGAGTGCTGAGTGGCTATAATGGGAGAATTTTGCACTCAACACAAGTTATCCTCACTAATACCGAGCACACCAGTTCATGGATGAAATACCAGAAGAGTTGAGTGCCCTCACTCACCAGATTCATCAATGTCTGCATCCTCATCCCACTCCCGAGGCAGACTCTCCTCCTCCACATCCTCCTCTGCCTCCCCGCAGCAGTCTGGTCCCAGACTGGCACTGGAAGGAGGCCCATTGTACCAGTTACCTAGTGAAAGAGAACCAATGTAAAGGATGACGTCAGACAGGATTGCCTCTCTCTGCTGAAGGAGATGACGACAAGCGATTAGATACAGGTTTCACCAGTGTGTGTATCTGGATACCAGGCAGCCATTTTCTGTGATGCAGGCTGCCGGACATTCGACCACAGAACGCATCGTGGCCCATGCTGAATCCTCTCGCATCAGGGTCCTGATCGCGGGACCAAATCTGTGGGAACTCCAACTGTTCAGATCACCATCAGCCCTCAATCTCCAAACTGTGCTCACTGACCTACACCAGCTCCCATACCAGCAACACCTCCATTTTAAAAATCTCATCCTCGTGTTCAAATCCCTCCATGACCCTCACCCCCCTCCCTATCTCTGTAACCTCCTCCAGCCCCTACAACCCTCCCTATCTCTGTAACCTCCTCCAGCTCCTACAACCCTCCCTATCTCTGTAACCTCCTCCAGCCCCTACAACCCTCCGAGATCTCTGCCCTCCTCCAATTCCGGCCTCTTGACCATCCCCCGATTCCCATCGCTCCACCATTGACGACCGTGCCTTCAGCTGCCTGGGGCCCTAAGCTCTGGAATTCCCTCCCTAAACCTCTCCGCCTCTCTCTCTCCTCCTTTAAGACGCTGCTTAAAACCGACCTCTTTGACCGAGCTTTTGGTCGCCCGTCCCTGATATATTGTGTGGCTCGGGGTTAAACTCTGTCTGATTTACACTCCTGTGAAGACCACAGGTTGGGGCGGGGTTGGGTTTACTCTATTAAAGGTGCTAATATAATGCGAGAGACAGACTCAATTCGACAATGTCTTTCACCACAAAGGAGATTTTTCTTTAGGTCACTGTTGGAATGTGGGAAACACGACAGCCAATTTGTGCACAGCAAGATCCCACAAACAGCAATTTGATAAATGACCCAGATCATCTGTTTTTTTTCCAGTGAAGTTGGTTGAGGGATAAACATCGGCCCAGGACACCTGGGAGAACTCCCCCCTCCCCCTTCTTTCAATAGTGGCGGTGGGATCTTTTATGTACACCCGAGAGAGAAGACAGGGGCCTCGGGTTTAACGTGCCTCCGACGGCGCGGCACTCCCTCAGTACTGACACCGGGGAGTGTCGGGCCTGGATTGAGGCTCGAATGTCCGGAGTGGGGGCTCGAACCCAGGACTTTCTGACGGGGAGGTTATCGGCTTCACGGACGGAGCCGCTAGTCGGCGTGCACGGTGCAGACCCACCTTTCGCCCAGCTGATGGGGCGCAGATGTCTCCAGAGGGCAGCGGTACGTGCCAGCCTGGACCAGCGGGTGTTAACCTGGCAGGAGCGGCACAACTCGCGGGGGTTCAGGTACCCCAGGATTTTCAGCAGCACTTCTGGGGGCAGCTGCGAGACGTGGGTGTTGTTGGCCTCCGGCTCCGGCTCTGGACGGGCGAAAGGAGACACACACACACACAGAGAGAGAGAAGCAAAACACCAGCAGTCAGAAAACCTCCCTTCACCGAGCAAGTCCCCACCCGGTAAACAACGATCCTGCATTCCTGTAGCACCGTTCACCACCTCAGGACATCCCAAAGCGCCTCGCAGACAATCGAGGAGTTTCTCTTCAAGTCCGGTCACTGTTGTAATGTCGGACACGCGGCAGCCAATTTGCACACAGCAAGATCCCACACACAGCAATGTGATAAACGACCCAGATCATCTGTTTTTAGTGATGTTGGTTGAGGGATAAGTATAGGGCCCAGGACACTGGGGAAAATTCCTCCCCCGCCCTCACCCTGCTCTTCCAATAGTGGCCGTGGGATATTTCACACGAACATACGAATTAGGAGCAGGAGGAGGCCACTCGGCCCTTCGAGCCTGCTCCACCTTTCAGCATGATCATGGCTGATCTGATTGTAACCTTGACTCCACATTTCCACCTACTCCCGATAAACGAGGGGGTGGAAGGTTATCAAGAATCTATCTCCCTCTGCCTTAAAAATATTTGAAGACTCTACTTCCACCGCCTTTTGAGGAAGAGAATTCCAAAGACTCATGACTCTCCGAGGGAAAATATTTATTTATTTTTTTAAAATTTTATTTAGAGATACAGCACTGAAACAGGCCCTTCGGCCCACCGAGTCTGTGCCGACCAACAACCACTCATTTATACTAATCCTACATTAATCCCATATTCTCTACCACATCCCCACCATTCTCCTACCTACACTAGGGGCAATTTACAATGGCCAATTTACCTATCATCTCTGTGTTAAATGGGTGACCCCCTATGTTTAAACAGTGACTCCTAGTTCGAGATTCTCCCACAAGGGGAAACATCCTTTCCACATCCACCCTGTCAAGACCCCTCAGGATCTGATGTTTCAATCAAGTCGCCTCTTACTCTTCTAAACTCCAGCAGATACAAGTCTAGCCTGTCCAATCTTTCCTCACAAGACAGCCCACCCATTCCAGGTATTAGAATAGTATCACAGAATAATACAGTGCAGAAGAGGCCCTTCACCCCATCGAGTCTGCACTGATTCATTAAAGACACCTGACCTGTCTACCTAATCCCATTTGCCAGCACTTGCCCCATAGCTTTGAATGTTATGACGTGCCAAGTGCTCATCCAGGTACTTTTTAAAGGATGTGAGGCAACCCGCCTCTACCACCCTCCCAGGCAGTGCATTCCAGACCGTCACCACCCTCTGGGTAAAAAAAGTTCTTCCTCAAATCCCCCTTAAACCTCCCGCCCCTCAGCTTAAACTTGTGACCCCTCGTAACTGACCCTTCAACTAAGGGGAACAGCTGCTCCCTATCCACCCTGTCCATGCCCCTCATAATCTTGTACACCTCGATCAGGTCACCCCTCAGTCTTCTCTGCTCCAGCGAAAACAACCCAAGCCTATCCAACCTCTCTTCATAGCTTAAATGTTCCATCCCAGGCAACATCCTGGTGAATCGCCTCTGCACCCCCTCCAATGCAATCACATCCTTCCTATAATGTGCCGATCAGAATTGCACACAGTACTCCAGCTGTGGCCTTATCAAAGTTCTATACAACTCCAACATGACCTCCCTGCTTTTGTAATCTATGCCTCGATTGATAAAGGCAAGTGTCCCATATGCCTTTTTCACCACCCTATTAACCTGCCCTTCTGCTTTCAGAGATCTATGGACAAACACGCCAAGGTCCCTTTGTTCCTCGGAACTTCCCAGTGTCAGGCCATTCATTGAATACTTCCGTGTCACATTACTCCTTCCAAAGTGTATCACCTCACACTTTTCAGGGTTAAATTCCATCTGCCACTTTTCTGCCCATTTGACCATCCCGTCTATATCTTCCTGTAACCTAAGACACTCAACCTCACTGTTAACCTTCTCTGTACTGCCTCCAACACATTTACATCCTTCCTTAAATAAGGAGACCAGTACTGTACACAGTACTCCAGATGTGGTCTCACCAATGCCCTGTATAGATGAAGCATAACCTCCCTACTTTTGTATTCAGTTCCCCTCACGATGAATGATAACATTCTATTAGCTTTCCTAATTACGTGCTGTACCTGCATACTAACCTTTTGCGATTCCTGCACTAGGACACCCAGATCCCTCTGCATCTCAGAGCTCTGCAATCTCTCACCATTTAGATAATATGCTTCTTTTTTATTCTTCCTGCCAAAATGGACAATTTCACACTTTCCCACATTATAATCCATTTGCCAGGTCTTTGCCCACTCACTTAACCTATCCATATCCCTTTGTAGCCTCCTTATGTCCTCTTCACAAGTTACTTTCCTACCTATCTTTGTGATATCAGCAAATTTAGCAACCATACCTTCGGTCCCTTCATCCCAGTCATTTATATAAATTGTAAAAATTTGAGGCCCCAGCACTGATCTCTGTGGCACACCACTCATTACATCTTGCCAACCAGAAAATGACCCATTTATGTCTACTCTCTGTAGCCTGTTAGATAACTAATCTTCTATCCATGTCAAAATGTTACCCCCTACACCATGAGCTTTTATTTTCTGCAATAACCTTTGATGTGGCACCTTATCAAACGCCTTCTGGAAATCTAAGTACAATACATCCACCGGTTCCCCTTTATCCACAGCACATGTAACTCCCTCAAAGAACTCCAATAAATTGGTTAAACATGATTTCCCTTTCACAAAACCATGTTGACTCTGCCTGATTACTTTGAATTTTTCTAAAGGCCCTGCTATAACATATTTAATAATAGCTTCTTACATTTTCCCTAAGACAGATGTTAAGCTAACTGGCCTGTAGTTTCCTGCTTTCTGTCTCGCTCTCTTTTTGAATAAAGGAGTTACATTCGCTATTTTCCAATCTAATGGAACCTTCCCCGAATCTAGGGAATTTGGGAAAATTAAAACCAACACATCAACTATCTCACTAGCCACTTCTTTTAACACTCGAGGATGAAGTCCATCAGGACCCGGGGACTTATCAGCCCGCAGCTCCAACAATTTGCTCAGAACCACTTCCCTGGTGATTGTAATTTTCTTGAGTTCCTCCCTCCCTTCCATTTCCTGATTTACAGCGAATACTGGGATGTTACTTGTATCCTCCATGGTAACGACCGATGCAAAATACCTGTTCAGTTGATCTGCAATCTCGTTATTTGCCTTCATTAATTCCCCAGACTCACTTTCTATAGAAAGAACGCTCACTTTGTCAACACTTTTTTCAATACCTAGAAAAACTCTTACTATCTGTCACCCACTTGAGGGAGCAGACGGGGGCCTCTGTTTAATGTCTCACCTGAAAAGACAGCAGCCCCCCCCCCCACCACAGCACACCCTCAGTACTGACCCTCCGACAGCGCGGCGCTCCCTCGGTACTGGCCCTCCGACAACGATGGCCGTGCCTTCAGCTGCCTGGGGCCCTAAACTCTGGAATTCCCTCCCTAAACCTCTCCGCCTCTCTCTCTCTCCTCCTTGAAGACGCTCCTTAAAACCGACCTCTTTGACCGAGCTTTTGGTCGCCTGTCCCTAATATCTCCTGATGTGGCTCGGGATCAGTTTTTGTCTGACCTCCGTTCCTGTGAAGCCCTTTGGGGACGTTTTGCTCTGTAAAATGTGCTACAGAAATGAATGATGTTGCTATGGGGAACACTGGAGCCAGTACCTTTGCATGTCCACTTGCTGGTGGTCTTTTTGGACAGTTTCTTTAGCTCCTCTGCCTGGCTCCAAACGTGTAGCTCCTTCAGTCCCTGCACAGAGTCCACATGGCTGTGTGTGCAGTGCCGTGCGATTACCTTCATCTTAATGTCCTTCAGCTCCTCATAGGTGAAGTATTCCATCAGCAAGGGCTGGAAAACCTGCAGCGGGGGAAAGGAAAGGAGAGAAGAGAGAGATGGGGTGGGGTGACAGAGGGAGAAGGCATTTCATTCATAAACTGCCCCTTCCACAGACACAGGACACTACCAATCAGGCACCCTCCCACAGTGAAGGGGGGATCTGCACTATTGGAGGGGAGGTGAGGGGCAGGGGAGGGGGCTGCCAGTAAACCCCATTGCCCTTCATGGGCCTCTGCCACACAGTCCAGGGAGGGGAAAACCGGTTTGCGTTCCTTCCTCCGATCGATCCGCAGAGATTACCTGCTGGAAGGTGCGCGTGGACACGCGTTTGTTGAGCGTGACGTCCCCCAACAGTCACATAGCCGTTGCTATCTTGAGCTTGTGTGGAGCAAGCCAGTTGGCCAGGGTGGGAGGGTACAGAATAGGGCTCTGTGGTACAGGCAGGGGGCGGGGTGGGTGATGGGGGTTTTTAAATCAACAGTCAGGGTCCTACCTCCTCCTCCTCCTTCATGTGAGGGATGAAATCCTTGGTGAAGTCGTCCAATCTCTCCTTCAGCTGCCGGCTGTAATTCAGCTGTTCGTATTCATTCTGCCAGAGTGAAAACAGACAATTCCAGCTGAGAGGCAGAAAACAGGCACAGCCCAGTGGACACCGCCGGGCACAGGGACACCCGCCCGGCGGACACCGCCGGGCACAGAGACACCCGCCCGGCGGACACCGCCGGGCACGGGGACACCCGCCCGGCGGACACGGCCGGGCACGGGGACACCCGCCCGGCGGACACGGCCGGCACAGGGACACCCGCCCGGCGGACACGGCCGGCACAGGGACACCCGCCCGGCGGACACGGCCGGCACAGGGACACCCGCCCGGCGGACACGGCCGGCACAGGGACACCCGTCCGGCGGACACGGCCGGCACAGGGACACCCGTCCGGCGGACACGGCCGGCACAGGGACACCCGTCCGGCGGACACGGCCGGCACAGGGACACCCGTCCGGCGGACACGGCCGGCACAGGGACACCCGTCCGGCGGACACGGCCGGCACAGGGACACCCGTCCGGCGGACACGGCCGGCACAGGGACACCCGTCCGGCGGACACGGCCGGCACAGGGACACCCGTCCGGCGGACACGGCCGGCACAGGGACACCCGTCCGGCGGACACGGCCGGCACAGGGACACCCGTCCGGCGGACACGGCCGGCACAGGGACACCCGTCCGGCGGACACGGCCGGCACAGGGACACCCGTCCGGCGGACACGGCCGGCACAGGGACACCCGTCCGGCGGACACGGCCGGCACAGGGACACCCGTCCGGCGGACACGGCCGGCACAGGGACACCCGTCCGGCGGACACGGCCGGCACAGGGACACCCGTCCGGCGGACACGGCCGGCACAGGGACACCCGTCCGGCGGACACGGCCGGCACAGGGACACCCGTCCGGCGGACACGGCCGGCACAGGGACACCCGTCCGGCGGACACGGCCGGCACAGGGACACCCGTCCGGCGGACACGGCCGGCACAGGGACACCCGTCCGGCGGACACGGCCGGCACAGGGACACCCGTCCGGCGGACACGGCCGGCACAGGGACACCCGTCCGGCGGACACGGCCGGCACAGGGACACCCGCCCGGCGGACACGGCCGGCACAGGGACACCCGCCCGGCGGACACGGCCGGCACAGGGACACCCGCCCGGCGGACACGGCCGGCACAGGGACACCCGCCCGGCGGACACGGCCGGCACAGGGACACCCGTCCGGCGGACACGGCCGGCACAGGGACACCCGCCCGGCGGACACGGCCGGCACAGGGACACCCGCCCGGCGGACACGGCCGGCACAGGGACACCCGCCCGGCGGACACGGCCGGCACAGGGACACCCGCCCGGCGGACACGGCCGGCACAGGGACACCCGCCCGGCGGACACGGCCGGCACAGGGACACCCGCCCGGCGGACACGGCCGGCACAGGGACACCCGCCCGGCGGACACGGCCGGCACAGGGACACCCGCCCGGCGGACACCCCCGGCACAGAGACACCCACAACACTCCCAGCAAGACAGGGAGGTGACAAAAACAGGGGTGAGAACCAGGAAGCGGATGAGAGCGAGAAAGGGGCCAGAAAGATCGAAAGGGGGAAACAGTGGGTAAGGAAATTGGGGAAAGGAAGACAATGAGGTGTGAGGGTGTAGGGAGGAGAGAGAGAGAGAGAGAGAGTGAGGACAAGGGAGCAGGAAGGAGGGGAGTGGGGAGGGGGGGCGGTGGTGGGCAGGATTATCCCTGCACGGGAAGTCTCCTCACTGACAGGGGAGGGAGGGAGGGAGAGAGGACAAGGGACAGGAGGGAGGATTACTCCTGCAGGGGAAGTCTCCTCGCTGACAAGGGAGGGAGAGAGAGAGAGGACGAGGGAGCAGGAGGGAGGGGAGTGAGGGGAGGGGAGGAGGATTACTCCTGCAGGGGCAGTCTCCTCGCTGACAGGGGAGGGAGGTCAGTCGGTCTTACCTTGAAGTTCTTGAGGCCCTTCTCAAAGAGGCTGAGCATGTCGGACAGCTTGTTGTCAGAGTGTATGTTGGAGACGGAGCTGTTGCAGACAGACAGGGCCTGCAGTCTCTGCTGCAATTCGTCCATGATGTACTCATTCTCAATCTGCTCGTGCGACTTGAACTCGGTGAAGGTGGCATAGAGAGAGGTCAGCAGCGACTGGATATCCCGGCTGTTTGAGAAATTCGTGTTTGAGAGCTGCCGGGAGAAAGGGATCAGGGGGGGTAAGTGGGGGGGGGGGGGGGGGGGGCAGAGAGAGAGGGAGTGTGTGACAGAGAGGGAGCAGAGGAAGAAAACAGGAGTTAATTGCCAGCACCTTGAGAACCGGGGAGAGCAGCACAAGTCACACACACAGTGGGTAGGGAAGTTACCAATACAGTCCTGTAGGGGATAGGGACAGTCACACACACACACACACACACAGTCCTGTAGGGGGTAGAGACAGAGTCACACACACAGTCCTGTAGGGGGTAGGGACAGAGTCACACACACACACAGTCCTGTAGGGGGTAGGGACAGAGTCACACACACACACAGTCCTGTAGGGGGTAGGGACAGAGTCACGCACACACACAATCCTGCAGGGGGTAGGGACAGAGTCACACACACACACAGTCCTGTAGGGGGTAGGGACAGAGTCACACACACACACAGTCCTGTAGGGGGTAGGGACAGAGTCACACACACACAGTCCTGTAGGGGGTAGGGACTGAGTCACACACACACAGTCCTGTAGGGGATAGGGACAGTCACACACACACACAGTCCTGTAGGGGGGAGGGACAGAGTCATACACACACACACAGTCCTGTAGAGGATAGGGACTGAGTCACACACACACACAGTCCTGTAGGGGGTAGGGACAGAGTCACGCACACACACAATCCTGCAGGGGGTAGGGACTGAGTCACACACACACACAATCCTGCAGGGGGGTAGGGACTGAGTCACACACACACAGTCCTGTAGAGGATAGGGACAGTCACACACACAGTCCTGTAGTGGGTAGGGACAGAGTCACACACACACACAGTCCTGTAGAGGATAGGGACTGAGTCACACACACACAGTCCTGTAGGGGGTAGGGACAGAGTCACACACACACACACAATCCTGTAGGGGGTAGGGACAGAGTCACACACACACACACAATCCTGTAGGGGGTAGGGACAGAGTCACACACACACACACAATCCTGTAGGGGGTAGGGACAGAGTCACACACACACACACACAATCCTGCAGGGGGTAGGGACAGAGTCACACACACACACACAATCCTGCAGGGGGTAGGGACAGAGTCACACACACACACAATCCTGTAGGGGGTAGGGACAGAGTCACACACACACAGTCCTGTAGGGGGTAGGGACAGAGTCACACACACACAGTCCTGTCGGGGATAGGGACAGTCACACACACACACACACACAGTCCTGTAGGGGGTAGGGACAGAGTCACACACACACACAGTCCTGTAGGGGGTAGGGACAGAGTCACACACACACACAGTCCTGTCGGGGATTGGGACAGAGTCACACACACACAGTCCTGTAGGGGGTAGGGACAGAGTCACACACACACAGTCCTGTAGGGGGTAGGGACAGAGTCACACACACACAGTCCTGTAGGGGATAGGGACAGTCACACACACACAGTCCTGTCGAGGGTAGGGACAGAGTCACACACACACAGTCCTGTAGGGGGTAGGGACAGAGTCACACACACACAGTCCTGTAGGGGATAGGGACAGAGTCACACACACACAGTCCTGTAGGGGATAGGGACAGAGTCACACACACACACACAGTCCTGTAGGGGGTAGGGACAGAGTCACACACACACAGTCCTGTAGAGGATAGGGACTGAGTCACACACACACAGTCCTGTAGGGGGTAGGGACAGAGTCACACACACACACACACAGTCCTGTAGGGGATAGGGACAGAGTCACACACACACAGTCCTGTCGGGGATAGGGACAGAGTCACACACACACACACACACACACACAGTCCTATAGGGGATAGGGACAGAGTCACACACACACACAGAGTCCTGTAGGGGGTAGGGACAGAGTCACACACACACAGTCCTGTAGGGGATAGGGACAGAGTCACACACACACACACAGTCCTGTAGGGGGTAGGGACAGAGTCACACACACACAGTCCTGTAGAGGATAGGGACTGAGTCACACACACACAGTCCTGTAGGGGGTAGGGACAGAGTCACACACACACACACACACACAGTCCTGTCGGGGATAGGGACAGAGTCACACACACACACACACACAGTCCTATAGGGGGTAGGGACAGAGTCACACACACACACAGTCCTGTAGGGGGTAGGGACAGAGTCACACACACACACACAGTCCTGTAGAGGATAGGGACTGAGTCACACACACACACAGTCCTGTAGGGGGTAGGGACAGAGTCACACACACACACAGTCCTGTCGGGGGTAGGGACAGAGTCACACACACACACACAGTCCTGTAGAGGATAGGGACTGAGTCACACACACACAGTCCTGTAGGGGATAGGGACGGAGTCACACACACACAGTCCTGTAGAGGATAGGGACGGAGTCACACACACACAGTCCTGTAGAGGATAGGGACGGAGTCACACACACACAGTCCTGTAGGGGATAGGGACGGAGTCACACACACACACACACAGTTCAGTCGGGGGTAGGGATAGAGTCACTCCTCAGAGAGGAGCACACACACGGAGGATATGGTAAAGTTACATTGTTCTGTAGTATCGATGGGTCTCAGCGATTACTAATCAATCTGAATCAGGGTCCTTTAACCAGTAACCTTTCAGAACTGCTCTTTTACAAAGCCTTTTCTCCAGCATCTTATACATTGACAGGACGTACTTTTCCTCAACCCCAATCGCACAGAGCACTTCGAACCTGACACGTCTGCTCACAGCTTGCTGGATAAATGCTTCGAGCTTTCCTGCCGTCTTTCGGGATGAGAGGTGAAGCCTTAGTCCCCCGCCTGCCCCTCTCAGGTGGATGTAAAAGTTCCCACTGCACCACTCTGCAACGGAGCTTTCCCCAGTCACCCGAAGCCAATAATTTAAATGCTGGCTGATTTGAACACGACCATTTGGCCCATTCCCTCCCCATGTGCTAGCTCACTCAAAGAGCCCTCCTCGCCTCAGTCCAATCCCTTCCCCCACACCCTTTAAACATTTTCTTCTCCAAACATCTCTCCACTTCCCTTTTCCAATCTGTTTAAAATTCTATTACCAGCACAGTTTCTGGTTCCAGCAATCTATTTCCCAACATTGCTGACTAAAAAAAAAACTCATTCGAACCTCATTCTTTCAAGAATTTACCAACTTGTTACTGACTCATCAACCCTGGCAAATAGTTAGTTCAACAGTTCATACATTTGTTAATCATTCACCGATGTGGGGAAAATCAGCACTGTATTATCATCGGCTATAATAATTAATCAACCACTGCCTTAGGATAAGAAATAGGAGCGGGAATTGGCCATTCGGCCCCTCGACCCTGCTCAACCATTTCAATAAGATCATGGCTGATCTGATTGTGGCCTTAACTCACTTTCCCGACTGCCCCCCCCAGAACCCTCGACTCCCTTGTCGATCAAAACTCTTTCGAACTCAGCCTTGAATATATTCAATGAGCCAGACTCCACTGCTCTCTGGGGAAGAGAATTCCAAAGATTAACGACCCTCTGAGAGAAGAAATTCCTCATCATCATCTTAAAAAGGAGACCACTTATTCTGAGATTGCCCCACGAGGGGAAACATCCTCTCAGCATCTACCCTGTCAAACACCCTCAGAATCCTAGATGTTTCAATCAGATCACCTCTCAATCTTCTAAACTCCAGTGAGTGTAGGTCCAACCTGCTCAACCTTTCCTCACAAGACAAACCCCCTTCATCCCAGGAATCAGCCCAGTGAACCTTCTCTGAACTGCTGCCAATGCAAGTATATCCCTCATTAAATAAGGAGACCAAAACTGTACACAGTACTCTCGGTGCAGTCTCACCAAAGCCCTGGACAGTTGTAACAAGATTTCCCTACATTTATATCCCATCTCCCCCGAGCAATAATGGCCAAAATCCCATTTGCCTTCCGAATCACTTGCTGTACCTGCACGCTGACTTTTTGTGACTCATGTACTGCGACACCCAGATCCCTCTGTACCACCGCGTTCTGCAGTCTCTCTCCATTTAAATAACACACTGCTTTTTTATTCGTTCTGCCAAAGTGGACAAGTTCACATTTTCCCGCATAATACTCCATCTGCCTAATTTTTGCCTGCTCACTCGACCTATCTATGTTTCTGTGCACAGACTCTCTGTCCTCCTCACAATTTGCTTTCCTACTGTATCGTCAGCAATACGCTCGGTCTCTTCATCCAAGTCATTCATATAGATGGTAAATAGTTGAGGCCCCAGCACTGATCCCTGTGGGACGCCACTAGTTACAGTTTGCCAATCTGGAAATGCCCCATTTATCCCAACTCTCTGCTTCCTTTTAGTTAGTCAATCTTCCATCCATGCTAATATATTACCCCCAACACCATGAGATCTTATCTCGTGTAGTAACCTTTTACGTGGCATCTTATCGAATGCCTTTTGGAAATCCAAATACACAACATCCACTGGATCCCCTTGATCCACTCTGCTTGTTACATCCTCAAAGAACTCCAATAAATTAGTCAAACACGACTTCCCTTTCATAAAACCATGTTGACTCTGATTGATTGCATTATGATTTTCTAAATGTCCTGCTACTTCCTCAATAATGGATTCCAGCATTTTCCCAATGACAGGTGTTAGGCGAACTGGCCTCTCGCTTCCTGTTTATTCAAGAAAGGAGGGCGACAGAAACAGGAAACTATAGGCCAGTTACATTTTCAGTTTCCCAATCCCATGGGACCTTTCCAGAATCTAGGGAATTTTGGAAGATTACAACCAATGCATCCATTATCTCTGCAGCCACTTCTTTTAAGACCCTGGGATGCAGGTCATCAGGTCCACGGGACTTGTCAGCATTTAGTCCCATTAGTTTTCCTAGTACTTCTTTTCTAGTCATCACTAAGTTCCTCCCTCCCTTTTGCCTCTTGATTTTCTGCTATTCTTGGGGTGCATTTTGCATCTTCTACTGTGTAGACAGATACAAAATACTTGTTCAAAGTCTCTGCCATTTCCTTGTTTCCCATAATTAATTCCCTGGCCTCACCCTCTAAGGGACCAACACTTACTTGAGCTACTCTCTTCCTTTTGATATGCTTGTAGAAGCTTTTACATTTTTGCTAGTTTACTCTCATACTCTAATTTCCCTTTTTATTAAAGTCATCCTTTGCTGGTTTCTAAAATTTTCCCAACCTTCTGTCCTACCACTATTCTTTGCAGCATTGTATGCCTTTTCTTTCAATTTGATACCATCCTTAACTTCCTTAGTTAGCCACGGATGATGCATCCTTCTCTTAGAGTCTTTCTTGCTCAATGGAACATATCTTTGTTGAGAGTTAAACAATATCCCCTTAAATGTCTGCCACTGCTTCTCTACCGCCTTTCCTTTTAATCTATTTTCCCAGTTCACTTTAGCCAACTCTGTCTTCATGCCCTTGCAATTGCCTTTATTTAAGTTTAAGACACTAATTTTAGACCCAAATTTCTCACCCTGAAACTGAATGTGAAATTCTATCATGTTATGATCACTCTTGCCTAGAGGATCCTTTACTGTGACGTCATTTATCAATCCTGTCGCTCTGCACATTGTCAGGTCTAAAACAGCCTGTTCCCTGGTTAGTTGCAGAACGTACTGTTCTAAGAAACTGTCCCGAATACACTCCACGAACTCATTCTCCTTTGCCAATTTGATTTGTCCAATCTACATGAAGATTAAAACTGCCCATGATTGTTGCAGTCCTTTTCCTACAAGCCCCCATCATTTCTGGATTTATACTGTGCCCTGCAGTGTAGCTGCTGTTAGGGGGCCTGTAAACTATTCCCACCGGTGACATTTTTTCCTTTGCTATTCCTTATCTCCACCTAAACTAATTCTACATCTTGACCTTCCGAGCCAAGACCATTTCTCACGACTGTACTGATCTCATCCTTCGTTAACAGAGCTACCCCGCCTATTTTTTTTCCCCCTTTCTTCCTATCCTTCCAAAACGTCGGACACCCTTGAACATTCCGTTCCCAGCCTTGGTCATCTTGCAACCACGTCCCAGCAACGGCCAAGCAAGGTCATACTCAAGTTACGTCCGCGCGTGCCGTCGGGACTTCATTCTCCAGCTCCGCTTTTTCCCCTGCCCGGTGCGCTCGTGTTTGCACGCTCTGACACCCCCCCCCCACCCCTGCGCCGTCGCCTCGCCCCCCACCCCCCTCTCTTCTCGTTAAAGCTTTCTGAATCTCCCCCCCCCCACCGCCGGCGAACCCTCGGGCCGTTTAGTTTAAAGCCCCTCCCGAGCCCGGTAGTTATACGACTCGCCGGGGGGAGAAGCGGGGGACACTCGGGAACCCGGGCACGGCTCGGGTGAAGCCTGCCCCAGTGGAATAGCAACCCCCCCCCCCCCGGTGAATCGAAACCCACTTCCCCCACACCGGCTCTCAAAGGGGGAGGCGGCGCAATCAACTCCTAGCGACCCAAAGCCAATTTAATCCTGGCTCAGAGAATAATCCAGAGATTATTACCTTTGTGTTTCTGATTTTAACCTGAGCCCCTCCCCCCTCCCTCATCACAACCTCTTTCCTGGCCCCTATCCCATATTTACACCCACACGAGGACCAGGGCAATAGTTATTAATGACACCCTGTTGCCTCCCCTCCCCGGTGGCGGCCCAGCCCGGCCTGCGCAGCCCCTTCCCCGGCCACGGCCGCTAACCGAGCCCCGAGGCCTCAGGCTCTAAGGCCCCCCAGGACCGACACCGTCTCCGACTCCTCCCCACCCCCAGGGGAAGCTTCCCTACCGCCCCTCACCCGCTCCGAGTACAGCTTCACCAGCTTCTTCATGCGCCAGTGCGGCGCCGAGAAGACGTCCACCTCCTCCGGGAAAGGCGCCATTTTAACCTCGGGAGGACCCGAGCGCGCAGCGCCGCCGGCGGCCGGGAGGAGGGATAGCAGCTCCTGGTCGGGAGGACCCCCGAGCGCAGCGCCGCCGGCGGCCGGGAGGAGGGATAGCAGCTCCTGGTCGGGAGGACCCCCGAGCGCAGCGCCGCCGGCGGCTGGGAGGAGGGATAGCAGCTCCTGGTCGGGAGGACCCCCGAGCGCAGCGCCGCCGGCGGCTGGGAGGAGGGATAGCAGCTCCTGGTCGGGAGGACACCCCGCCGAGCACAGCGCCGCCGGCGGCTGGGAGGAGGGATAGCAGCTCCTGGTCGGGAGGACCCCCCCCCCCCCCGCCCCCCCACCGTACCCGAGCGCAGCGCCGCCGGCGGGCCGGGAGAAGGGATAGCAGCTCCTGGTCGGGAGGACCGCCCCCCCCCCCCGCCCCCCCACCGTCCCCGAGCGCAGCGCCGCCAGCGTCCGGGAGGAGGAATACCGGCTCCCCATTCAGCCCCCACTCGACCCTGTTGCACAGGAGCAGGAGGAGGCCATTCAGCCCCTCAGCCTATCATAACAAATCCTAAAAGATGCAAACTTATATTAAAGTTTATATTTTTTTAAAAATGCAAAGTCCATGAGAAGCAGAACCTAAATGCTGTAAACTTACACTAAAGATTATTTAAAAAAAAGTAAAGTCCCTTCAAAAAGCAGAAGAACTGAAAGTTATGAACTTAGATTAAATTTTTTTTTAAAAAAAGAAATCCGAAGGAGCCCGAAAAAGGTTTTAATTTTGCTATAAAATAAATATCCTGCCCAGTGCCCTGCAATAGGAAAAAGATTGCTGTTCCCATACCGGGAGTCGAACCCGGGCCGCCTGGGTGAAAACCAGGAATCCTAACCGCTAGACCATATGGGAAGTCGAGAATCTGCATCGCGTCTGCGCTATATCAGCGTACATAGCGGCCTGGTTATGACAGGCTTTCTGTCACCTGCGCGGCTGAGTGAAGGGGAGGAGCGGGACGGTCCGGCCGGCGTTGCGTCTGCGCAGTTAGAGCAAACGGCCGGCTGAGCATGCGTAGCTGAGTGAGGGGCGGACAAGCCGAGTTGGCGTCTGCGCGTTAAAGCTGCCGGCAACTGGAAGGGGCGGGCAGTGGGGGGGGGTTGATCGGAGCATGCGCAGTACGGGTGGAGGACCGCGCCCCACTCCTCCTGTTCCCCACAATGCGCTGCTGGTGATGCCCCCCCCCCCCCCCCACCCCCATGCCAACATCATTGGCCACCATTGGGGTCAACGACCTGCCTCAGGCTCATTTCCCCCAGCATTCCTGCTTCCCAACTCTCTCCGCCCCCACATTTATTCCCTACCTGAAAGCTCCGAAGAGCCAAAGTGGACTTGTTGGCGTTTATTTGGGAGAGCGTCGTCGCCAGGCGACCCCCACAACCCCCCCACCCCCACACCCCACCCCCGCAGCCCTGGTTCGGCGGCCAACGACGGGGTCCATGGCGCCCATTGGGGGAGGCAGGAGTCGGGTGCAAATCGGGCCTCTCGGAGGGGCCGCCAACCGATACGATTCGCTGCTTCTGGAATCCTAAATATCCTAAATGGGAAGAACCGCCCCCCCCCCCACCCCCCCACCACCACCCACCATCGACGCGGCGAGCGGCAACTGCTCGGAACTCGCTGCCCGCGAGGGCGGTGGAGGCGGTGACGATGAATGACTTCCGACAGAAAGCGGACGGGCCCCTCGAGAGAAACAAACCTGCAGGGCGACAGGGGAACGAGCCGGTGGCGGCGGGACCTGACCGCACTGCTCAGCAGAGGGCCGGCATGGATCCGATGGGCAGAGCGGCCTCCTGCTGTGCCGTAATGGGTCTGCGCTCCAGTGTGTGGAGGGGGGGGGGGGGGGGGGCGGGGGGTTCTGTATTCAAATTTAATCCGTGGATATGATCTTCCGGCGGCCGTTGACAGGCACGGCACAGAGAAGGTAGAAACACTTTATATTGGTTCACTCCCGGAACGGTTGCGGAGGTTTCTCGATTCCACAATGTTTTAAATGACGATCGATGGGGAGAGGGGACTGAGGTTGGTGTTCCCGATGGGAGTCACTAAGGGAAGCTCTGAATCAATGGCAAGTGAGTCATAGGGTGTGAGAGACAAGGGAATCGGCACAGCCCAGGATTAGATACAGAGCGATGATGAAAGATGGGATAGGCTGGGGTTGTTCTCCTTGGAACAGAGAAGGCTGAGGGGAGATCGGATTGAAATGTATAACATTGTGAGGGGCCTGGATAGAGTGGAGGTGAAGGGTCTATTCACCTTAGCAGAGAGGTCAGTGACGAGGGGGCAAAGATTTAAAGTGGTTAGAGGGGAGATGAGGAAAAACATTTTCACCCAGAGGGTGGTGGGGGTCTGGAACTCACTGCCTGAAAGGGTAGTTGAGGCAGAAACCCTCAACTCATTTAAAAGGAGTCTGGATATGCACCTCAAGTGCTGTAATCTGCAGGGCTACGGACCAAATGCTGGAAGGTGGGATTAGAATAGGATTGTTTTTCAGCCGGCACAGACACGATGGGCTGAGTGGCCTCTTTCTGTGCCGTAAACGTTCTATGATTCTACTGCTCCCTTTCTTACTGTCCGCATCAAACCCTCCCAGGACAGGTACAGCACAGGGTTAGATATCCGCGACCGGTGGGCACCGCAGGGACTGTAGTGCATCGTTAATGCCGAGAATGGCATTTTAATTTGAGTTTTTTGTTTATTTATCTGGTGTTAATAAAGTTATTTTAAAAATGTAAATATGTATATAAAGGGGGCCTGAGGAATAAAGGCCCCCTCGACATGAAAAATATAAAAGGGGCCTGGGGTATAAAGGCCACCTTAAAAAAGAGTGGCTGGTCAGTGGCGGGTGGACTCCCTGCCGGAGGAGATGACACCTT
The DNA here is from genome assembly GCF_036365525.1 of Heterodontus francisci. Taxonomy (NCBI): domain Eukaryota; kingdom Metazoa; phylum Chordata; class Chondrichthyes; order Heterodontiformes; family Heterodontidae; genus Heterodontus; species Heterodontus francisci. The sequence continues at coordinate 11,030,748 of NC_090419.1, forward strand.
TTGCGTGGAGCACCACGCACCTCCTCTATCTGGGAGTCCACCTTAGCCCCGCTGAGGAAGCCTGGCCGGCAAACTGGCAGGAGTTGGAGGCGAAAGTCACCGCTCGGCTGGGGCGCTGGACAGGACTGCTCCGAGTGCTTTCCTACAGGGGCCGAGCGTTGGTCATAAACCAACTGGTGGCCTCCATGCTGTGGTACCGGTTGGTCACTTTGGCCCCGCCCCCTGTATTTGCCACCAAGATCCAGAAGAAACTCGTCGATTTCTTCTGGGGCAAGAGGAAACACTGGGTCTCTGCCGCGGTCCTGAGTCTCCCGATCGAGGAGGGCGGTCAGTCGCTGGTGTGCGTCCGCACCCAGGCTGCGACTCTCCGCCTTCGGACCCTGCAGAGATACCTGTACGTCGAGCGTCCTCCCAGATGGTGTGCGCTGGCGACGTATTTTTTTCCGCCAGTGTCACTGCCTTCAAGACGACACACAGCTCCCGCTGACCCCCGTTCGGCCGGAACTGCTCATCAGACCCAGGCCCCGAAACCCTCCTCGGGAGCCGGTCCCGCACAACCCGAGCCGCCTCTTGGAATGGCCCTCCGTGCCATTCCAATCGGCGCGGAGGGGTTTCCTGTACGGGCTGCTCCTGCACACTCTCCACTTCCTCGCCCTCATCAGCCGGCCGGACACGCCCTGGCGGTCCGCGTTGCCATCTGGCGGCGAGGGGAAACCCCAATGGAGGTCTCTCTATGCGGGAGTCTTCGCCCTTTACATCGGGGACCTGGGGTGGAGGGTGCTGCACAGAGCAGTCCCGTGCAATAGACTTTTAAGTAGGTTCACGGACTCCCAGGCCGCCTGTACTTTCTGCGGCCTGGACGAGTCCGTGTTCCATGTTTATACGGAGTGTGCGAGGTTGCAGCCCCTCTTTGAGTGTTTGAAGGGGCTGCTCCTCAAATTCTGGCTGCACTTCAGTCCCACGCTCCTGCTCTTTGGGCACCCGGTGCGGAGGGGCTTGGGCCGGGAGGAGGATCTCCTCGTCGCTCTGCTCCTGGGCCTGGCCAAGGTGGCAATTCACAGGTCCAGGTTGTGGGCCGTCGGGGGGTCCGTCCTCCCCGATTGCCTGCCCCTCTTCCGCAGTTACGTTCGCGCCCGGGTGTCCCTGGAGAAGGAGCATGCGGTGTCCGCCGGTACGCTTGAGGCCTTCGCGACCGGTGGGCACCGCAGGGGGGTTAGATACAGAGTAAAGCTCCCTCTACACTGTCCCATCAAACACTCCCCAGGACAGGTACAGCACGGAGTTAGATACAGAGTAAAGCTCTCTCTACACTGTCCCCATCAAACACTCCCCAGGACAGGTACAGTACGGGGTTAGATACAGAGTAAAGCTCCCTCTACACTGTCCCCATCTCTCCCTTACACACCCAGCCAGCAGAGGTACTCCCTCAATTTGAATCCCTGCTCACTGACATTCCAGAAAAGACACTCAGACAATGTTTGTTTTTTTAAGGGTGGGGGGGGGGGTGCATTCCACTTTTTAATGATTGTTTCGTTGAAAGCAGTTTCGGTCAGACATTAAGAAACAACATGCAGGATCGCCAAGTGCGGGGTCAAACTGGACAAGAGATTTCATGCTGCAACATTTCACATTTCAGGATCACGAGTCAAAAGCTCTCACGAGATAAGCTGGTCCCATGGCCGACCGCGTCCCTACCCCCGCCCGGTCCTCCTGCTGCTGCCCATTGACATCATCTGCCATTGTCCACGGCTGGTGACATCATTTGGAGGATCTGTCCCTGTGGAAAGGTGTTGGTGAAGCTAGTGTTGGTTTACACGGAGCTGGGGCCAGGTTACGGGGTTTCATCCCAGTACCCTCCCTTCCCCGCCCCCCCCCCCCCCCCCACTCCCCTCCTCAGCCTCGTCCAAGCACTCGAGGGCGGGAATCGATGTTTTCCCCCCAAAGCTGCACAGCCACTGGCGTTTTATATCCCTCTCTCGGGGCTAACGCCCCTCCTCCCACTCCCTCATTTCCCACAGCCCGAGCTCTCCGTGGCAGCCGCCATCTTGGCAACCCCCAAACCCCCCCCCACCACCCCAACCACCTCCGTGGCTACTCATCAGGAGGGTTTGGAAGGGGGTTTATTCCCCCCATCCGGCCCGAGGGTTTGGCGGGAACAATCCCCTCGACTGCTTCCCCCCCACCATTTCCCCCCTGCCCCACGCCCCCGGATCACCGGCCGCCCCAGGCCCCTCGCCGCGCTCAGGGTATTCGACTGCAGGAGGCGGCGGCTGAGCTCTGACCATCCCTGTCCTAGCCCGTGCGCTGTCCAGCAGGGGACGGGGTGGATCACCTGATGGTGCCCTGCAGCAAGCTTGGCCTCCACCCAACACCCCCGGGCTCCACCCCCCACCGTATCAATAGGCCCTGAGGCCAACTGTAATCCCACAAGCAGATGTCATCCAACACTGGCGGCCATCTTGGTCACGGCGGCTGATCTACTGCCAATGAGGATCTCGGGGCGTCGAGCAAAACGGCGGCACGTCTCCCGCAGGGTGGTCACCAGTCTCGGCGGGGGGAGGGGAGCTGCGGGGGGGGTGGGCTATGGGGCCACGGGAGCCTCCTTGAGACCCGTCGCCAGGCTTCCTTCTGCCCGCGGAGCGGCGACGGAGGGGGCAGTAGGGGGGGCGCGGGGCGTACAGACGGCGGCGGACAGGGACGGCACCAGCAAAACGAACATTCGACAAACACCAGAGTGGACGGCAGCGGGAAACAACAGCACGGCCACGTCACAAGGGAGGACGCCCGTCCTCGCTTGACGCGGGAGACGGGAGAAGAGGGTCACGGGGAAGGAATCCAGGCCGCATCACCGCCAGCTGGGAACAAATCAAGAGAGACACGGTTACCCAAGAGAGACGTTCCCGCACGCAAGCGCACGCACCCAACGGTTTGGAGTTGCCAACTCGTCTGGACTGCCCTGGAGCCCCCAGAATTGGTATCCCTCAGTTAAGGGCTTCGCTGGTGAGTGACTGGGGGCAGGGCATCCAGATTCATTTCGCCTTTGACCGTCCAATTGAAGATTCGCATTTCTGTAGCGCCTTTCACCGTCCCAGGACGCGCGAAAGCGCCTCCCAGCCAATGCAGGAGGATGTTTTCTGAAGTGTGGGTCACTGTGGCAAGGTCGAAAATGCGGCACCCAATTTGCACACAGCAAGATCCCACAGACAGCAATGAGGACACGGGGGAGAACTCAACCCCCCCCACCCCCCCCAAGACCACCTGCTCTTGTTCCAATAGCGGCCATGGGATTTTTACATCCATCTGAGAGGGCAGACGGGGGCCTCAGGTTTAACGTCTCATCCTGAAAGACGGCCCCTCCGACAGTGCGGCGCTCCCTCAGTACTGACCCTCCGACAGTGCGGCGCTCCCTCAGTCCTGACCCTCCGACAGTGCGGCGCACCCTCAGTACTGACCCTCCGACAGTGCGGCACTCCCTCAGTACTGACCCTCCGACAGTGCGGCACTCCCTCAGTACTGACTCTCCGACAGTGCGGCGCTCCCTCAGTACTGACCCTCCGACAGTGCGGCACTCCCTCAGTACTGACCCTCCGACAGTGCGGCACTCCCTCAGTACTGTCCCTCCGACAGTGCGGCACTCCCTCAGTACAAACCCTCCCTCAGCGCAGCGCTCCCTCAATACTGACCCTCCCACAGTGTGGTGCTCCCTCAGTACTGTCCCTCAGACAGTGCGGCGCTCCCTCAGCACCGACCCTCCGACAGTGCGGCATTCCCTCAGTACTGTCCCTCCGACAGCGCAGCGCTCCCTCAGTACTGACCCTCCGACAGCGCGGTGCTCCCTCAGTACTGACCCTCCGACAGCGCGGTGCTCCCTCAGTACTGACCCTCCGACAGTGCCGCGTTAGCTCAGTACTGACCCTCCGACAGTGCGGCGATCGCTCAGTACTGACCCTCCGACAGCGCGGTGCTCCCTCAGTACTGACCCTCCGACAGTGCGGCGTTAGCTCAGTACTGACCCTCCGACAGTGCGGCGATCGCTCAGTACTGACCCTCCGACAGTGCGGCACTCCCTCAGTACTGACCCTCCGACAGTGCTGCACTCCCTCAGTACTGTCCTTCTGACAGTGCGGCGCTCCCTCAGTACTGACCCTCCGACAGTGCGGCGCTCCCTCAGTACTGTCCCTCCGACAGTGCGGCACTCCCTCGGTACTGACCCTCCGACAGTGCGGCTCAACCTCAGTACTGACCCTCCGACAGCGCGGCACTCCCTCAGTACTGACCCTCCGACAGTGCGGCGCTCCCTCAGTACTGTCCCTCCGACAGTGCGGCACTCCCTCAGTACTGACCCTCCGACAGTGCGGCACTCCCTCGGTACTGACCCTCCGACAGTGCGGCTCACCCTCAGTACTGACCCTCCGACAGCGCGGCACTCCCTCAGTACTGTCCTTCCGACAGTGCGGCTCTCCCTCAGTACTGACCCTCCGTCAGTGCGGTTCTCCCTCAGTACTGTCCCTCCGACAGTGCGGCGCTCCCTCAGTACTGACCCTCCGAAATTGCGGCGCTCCCTCAGTACTGACCCTCTGACAGTGCGGCGCTCCCTCAGTACTGACCCTCCGACAGTGCGGCGCTCCCTAAGTACTGACCCTCCGACAGTGCAGCACTCCCTCAGTACTGACCCTCTGACAGTGCGGCACTCCCTCAGTACTGACCCTCCGACAGTGCGGCGCTCCCTCAGTACTGACCCTCCGACAGTGCAGCACTCCCTCAGTACTGACCCTCCGACAGTGCGGCGCTCCCTCAGTACTGACCCTCTGACAGTGCGGCTCTCCCTCAGTACTGACACTCCGACAGTGCGGCACTCCCTCAGTACTGACCCTCCGACAGTGCGGCTTTCCCTCAGTACTGACCCTCCGACAGTGCGGCGCTCCCTCAGTACTGACCCTCCGACAGTGCGGCGCTCCCTCAGTACTGACCCTCCGACAGTGCGGCGCTCCCTCAGTACTGACCCTCCGACAGCGCGGCACTCCCTCAGTACTGACCCTCCGACAGTGCGGCACTCCCTCAGTACTGACCCTCCGACAGCGCGGCACTCCCTCAGTACTGACCCTCCGACAGTGCGGCGCTCCCTCAGTACTGACCCTCCGACAGCGCGGCACTCCCTCAGTACTGACCCTCCCACAGCGCGGCGCTCCCTCAATACTGACCCTCCGACAGTGCGGCTTTCCCTCAGTACTGACCCTCCGACAGTGCGGCGCTCCCTCAGTACTGACCCTCCGACAGTGCGGCGCTCCCTCAGTACTGACCCTCCGACAGTGCGGCGCTCCCTCAGTACTGACCCTCCGACAGCGCGGCACTCCCTCAGTACTGACCCTCCGACAGTGCGGCACTCCCTCAGTACTGACCCTCCGACAGCGCGGCACTCCCTCAGTACTGACCCTCCGACAGTGCGGCGCTCCCTCAGTACTGACCCTCCGACAACGCGGCACTCCCTCAGTACTGTCCTTCGGACAGTGCGGCTCTCCCTCAGTACTGACCCTCCGACAGTGCAGCGCCCCCTCAGTACTGACCCTCCGACAGTGCGGCACTCCCTCAGTACTGACCCTCCGACAGTGCGGCGTTCCCTCAGTACTGACCCTCCCACAGCGCGGCGCTCCCTCAGTACTGACCCTCCAACAGTGCGGCACTCCCTCAGTACTGACCCTCCCACAGCGCGGCGCTCCCTCAGTACTGACCCTCCGACAGTGCGGCGCTCCCTCAGTACTGACCCTCCGACAGTGCGGCACTCCCTCAGTACTGACCCTCCGACAGTGCGGCACTCCCTCAGTACTGACCCTCCGACAGCGCGGCACTCCCTCAGTACTGACCCTCCGACAGTGCGGCGCTCCCTCAGTACTGACCCTCCGACAACGCGGCACTCCCTCAGTACTGTCCTTCGGACAGTGCGGCTCTCCCTCAGTACTGACCCTCCGACAGTGCAGCGCCCCCTCAGTACTGACCCTCCGACAGTGCGGCGTTCCCTCAGTACTGACCCTCCCACAGCGCGGCGCTCCCTCAGTACTGACCCTCCGACAGTGCGGCGCTCCCTCAGTACTGACCCTCCGACAGTGCGGCACTCCCTCAGTACTGACCCTCCGACAGCGCGGCACTCCCTCAGTACTGACCCTCCGACAGCGCGGCACTCCCTCAGTACTGACCCTCCGACAGTGCGGCGCTCCCTCAGTACTGACCCTCCGACAACGCGGCACTCCCTCAGTACTGACCCTCCGACAGTGCGGCACTTCTTCAGTACTGACCCTCCGACAGTGCAGCGCCCCCTCAGTACTGACCCTCCGACAGTGAGGCACTCCCTCGGTACTGACCCTCCGACAGTGCGGCACTTCTTCAGTACTGACCCTCCGACAGTGCAGCGCCCCCTCACTACTGACCCTCCGACAGTGCGGCACTTCTTCAGTACTGACCCTCCGACAGTGCGGCACTCCCTCAGTACTGACCCTCCGACAGTGCGGCGCTCCCTCAGTACTGACGCTCCGACAGTGCGGCGCTCCATCAGTACTGACCCTCCGACAGTGCGGCGCTCCCTCAGTACTGACCCTCTGACAATGCGGCGCTCCCTCAGTACTGACCCTCCGACAGTGCGGCGCTCTCTCAGTACTGACCCTCCGACAGTACGGCGCTCCCTCAGTACTGACCCTCTGACAGTGCGGCACTCCCTCAGTACTGACCCTCCGACAGTGCGGCACTCCCTCAGTACTGACCCTCCGACAGTGCGGCGCTCCCTCAGTACTGACCCTCTGACAGTACGGCTCTCCCTCAGTACTGACCCTCCGACAGTGCGGCGTTCCCTCAGTACTGACCCTCCGACAGTGCGGTGCTCCCTCAGTACTGACCCTCCGACAGTGCGGCTCTCCCTCAGTACTGACCCTCCGACAGTGCGGCACTCCCTCAGTACTGACCCTCCGACAGTGCGGCACTCCCTCAGTACTGACCCTCCGACAGTGCGGCGCTCCCTCAGTACTGACCCTCTGACAGTACGGCGTTCCCTCAGTACTGACCCTCCGACAGTGCGGCGCTCCCTCAGTACTGACCCTCCGACAGTGCGGCGTTCCCTCAGTACTGACCCTCCGACAGTGCGGTGCTCCCTCAGTACTGACCCTCCGACAGTGCGGCTCTCCCTCAGTACTGACCCTCCGACAGTGCGGCACTCCCTCAGTACTGACCCTCCCACAGCGCGGCGCTCCCTCAGTACTGACCCTCCGACAGTGCGGCGCTCCCTCAGTACTGACCCTCCGACAGTGCGGCACTCCCTCAGTACTGACCCTCCGACAGTGCAGCACTCCCTCAGTACTGACCCTCCGACAGTGCGGCGCTCTCTCAGTACTGACCCTCCGACAGTGCGGCGCTCTCTCAGTACTGACCCTCCGACAGTGCGGCGCTCCATCAGTACTGACCCTCCGACAGTGCGGCTCTCCCTCAGTACTGACCCTCCGACAGTGCGGCACTCCCTCAGTACTGACCCTCCGACAGTGCAGCACTCCCTCAGTACTGACCCTCCGACAGTGCGGCGCTCCCTCAGTACTGACCCTCCGACAGTGCGGCGCTCCCTCAGTACTGACCCTCCGACAGTGCGGCGCTCCCTCAGTACTGACCCTCCGACAGTGCGGCACTCCCTCAGTACTGACCCTCCGACAGTGCGGCGCTCCCTCAGTACTGACCCTCCGACAGTGCGGCACTCCCTCAGTACTGACCCTCCGACAGTGCGGCACTCCCTGGGTCTGGATGATGAGGCTCGATTTACTGGAACTGGGGCTCTAACCCACGAGCTTCTAACACAGCGCAGAGTATCGAGTCTGTCCAGTTCCCTTGGACATCAGTACCAGACGAGGTACAAAATGTGCTGCTGGACACTGAACACACTCGAAATCCACGTAGACACCATGAGCTCCAGGGTCAACATGACTTCACCTGATTGATCCCCAAACTCATGCAACAGTTAAATTGCCTCACTTGACAGGTCGCCCAGCCCACAAGCAGAAAATAACCTCACCTGATGGATCTTTGCCTTATGTGCTCATGGATGCCTCATCATTCTCACTGCCGACCTGCAGCTTGCACATGTGACGGACGACAGCCGTTGCATTGAATGCACGCTGAGAAAAACAGTGCAGTTTATTGGATTCCATCCAGTTCATCAACAGTGAGGGGTGTGGGATGTATCAGAGTTACAGTGAGGGGTGTGGGATATATCAGTGTTACAGTGAGGGGTGTGGGATATATCAGTGTTACAGTGAGGGGTGTGGGATATATCAGTGTGTTACAGTGAGGGGTGTGGGATATATCAGTGTTACAGTGAGGGGTGTGGGATATATCAGAGTGTTACAGTGAGGGGTGTGCGATATATCACAGTGTTACAGTGAGGGGTGTGGGATATATCAGAGTGTTACAGTGAGGGGTGTGGGGTATATCAGTGTTACAGTGAGGGGTGTGGGATATATCAGAGTGTTACAGTGAGGGGTGTGGGATATATCAGAGTGTTACAGTGAGGGGTGTGGGATATATCAGTGTGTTACAGTGAGGGGTGTGGTATATATCAGAGTGTTACAGTGAGGGGTGTGGGATATATCAGTGTTACAGTGAGGGGTGTGGGATATATCAGAGTGTTACAGTGAGGGGTGTGGGATATATCAGAGTGTTACAGTGAGGGGTGTGGGTTATATCAGAGTGTTACAGTGAGGGGTGTGGGGTATATCAGTGTTACAGTGAGGGGTGTGGGATATATCAGTGTTACAGTGAGGGGTGTGGGGTATATCAGTGTTACAGTGAGGGGTGTGGGATATATCAGTGTTACAGTGAGGGGTGTGGGATATATCAGTGTGTTACAGTGAGGGGTGTGGGATATATCAGAGTATTACAGTGAGGGGTGTGGGATATATCAGAGTATTACAGTGAGGGGTGTGGGATATATCAGTGTTACAGTGAGGGGTGTGGGATATATCAGATTGTTACAGTGAGGGGTGTGGGATATATCAGAGTGTTACAGTGAGGGGTGTGGGATATATCAGAGTATTACAGTGAGGGGTGTGGGATATATCAGAATGTTACAGTGAGGGGTGTGGGATATATCAGAGTGTTACAGTGAGGGGTGTGGGATATATCAGAGTGTTACAGTGAGGGGTGTGGGATATATCAGAGTGTTACAGTGAGGGGTGTGGGGTATATCAGAGTGTTACAGTGAGGGGTGTGGGATATATCAGTGTTACAGTGAGGGGTGTGGGATATATCAGTGTTACAGTGAGGGGTGTGGGATATATCAGATTGTTACAGTGAGGGGTGTGGGATATATCAGAGTATTACAGTGAGGGGTGTGGGATATATCAGAATGTTACAGTGAGGGGTGTGGGATATATCAAAGTGTTACAGTGAGGGGTGTGGGATATATCAGAGTGTTACAGTGAGGGGTGTGGAATATATCAGTGTGTTACAGTGAGGGGTGTGGGATCTATCAGAATGTTACAGTGAGGGGTGTGGGATATATCAGAGTGTTACAGTGAGGGGTGTGGGATATATCAGAGTATTACAGTGAGGGGTGTGGGATATATCAGAATGTTACAGTGAGGGGTGTGGGATATATCAGTGTTACAGTGAGGGGTGTGGGATATATCAGATTGTTACAGTGAGGGGTGTGGGATATATCAGAGTATTACAGTGAGGGGTGTGGGATATATCAGAATGTTACAGTGAGGGGTGTGGGATATATCAAAGTGTTACAGTGAGGGGTGTGGGATATATCAGAGTGTTACAGTGAGGGGTGTGGGATATATCAGTGTGTTACAGTGAGGGGTGTGGGATCTATCACTGTGTTACAGTGAGGGGTGTGGGATATATCAGAGTGTTACAGTGAGGGCTGTGGGGTATATCAGTGTGTTACAGTGAGGGGTGTGGGGTATATCAGTGTTACAGTGAGGGCTGTGGGATATATCAGTGTTACAGTGAGGGGTGTGGGATATATCAGAGTGTGACAGCGAGGGGTGTGGGGTATATCAGTGTTACAGTGAGGGGTGTGGGGTATATCAGAGTGTTACAGTGAGGGGTGTGGGATATATCAGAGTGTTACAGTGAGGGGTGTGGGATATATCAGTGTGTTACAGTGAGGGCTGTGGGATATATCAGTGTGTTACAGTGAGGGGTGTGGGATATATCAGTGTTACAGTGAGGGGTGTGGGATATATCAGAGTGTTACAGTGAGGGGTGTGGGATATATCAGTGTCACAGTGAGGGGTGTGGGATATATCAGAGTGTTACAGTGAGGGGTGTGGGATATATCAGAGTGTTACAGTGAGGGGTGTGGGATAAATCAGTGTCACAGTGAGGGGTGTGGGATATATCAGAGTGTTACAGTGAGGGGTGTGGGATATATCACTGTGTTACAGTGAGGGGTGTGGGATATATCAGTGTTACAGTGAGGGGTGTGGGATATATCAAAGTGTTACAGTGAGGGGTGTGGGATATATCAAAGTGTTACAGTGAGGGGTGTGGGATATATCAGTGTGTTACAGTGAGGGGTGTGGGATATATCAGAGTGTTACAGTGAGGGGTGTGGGATATATCAGAGTGTTACAGTGAGGGGTGTGGGATATATCAGAGTGTTACAGTGAGGGGTGTGGGATATATCAGTGTGTTACAGTGAGGGGTGTGGGATATATCAGTGTTATAGTGAGGGTGTGGGATATATCAGAGTGTTACAGTGAGGGGTGTGGGATATATCAGTGTGTTACAGTGAGGGGTGTGGTGTATATCAGTGTGTTACAGTGAGGGGTGTGGGATATATCAGAGTGTTACAGTGAGGGGTGTGGGGTATATCAGAGTGTTACAGTGAGGGGTGTGGGGTATATCAGAGTGTTACAGTGAGGGGTGTGGGATATATCAGAGTGTTACAGCGAGGAGTGTGGGATATATCAGAGTGTTACAGTGAGGGATGTGGGATATATCAGAGTTTTACAGTGAGGGGTGTGGGATATATCAGTGTGTTACAGTGAGGGGTTTGGGATATATCAGAGTGTTACAGTGAGGGGTGTGGGATATATCACTGTGTTACAGTGAGGGGTGTGGGATATATCAGAGTGTTACAGTGAGGGGTGTGGGATATATCAGAGTGTTACAGTGAGGGGTGTGGGGTATATCAGTGTGTTACAGTGAGGGGTGTGGGAGATATCAGTGTGCTACAGTGAGGGGTGTGGGATATATCAGAGTGTTACAGTGAGGGGTGTGGGGTATATCAGAGTGTTACAGTGAGGGGTATGGGATATATCAGAGTGTTACAGTGAGGGGTGTGGGATATATCACTGTGTTACAGTGAGGGGTGTGGGATATATCAGAGTGTTACAGTGAGGGCTGTGGGATATATCAGTGTGTTACAGTGAGGGGTGTGGGAGATATCAGTGTGCTACAGTGAGGGGCGTGGGATATATCACTGTGTTACAGTGAGGGGTGTGGGATATATCAGTGTTACAGTGAGGGGTGTGGGATATATCAAAGTGTTGCAGTGAGGGGTGTGGGATTTATCAGTGTTACAGTGAGGGGTGTGGGATAGATCAGAGTGTTACAGTGAGGGGTGTGGGATATATCACTGTGTTACAGTGAGGGGTGTGGGATATATCAGTGTTACAGTGAGGGGTGTGGGATATATCAAAGTGTTACAGTGAGGGGTGTGGGATATATCAGAGTGTTACAGTGAGGGGTGTGGTGTATATCAGAGTGTTACAGTGAGGGGTGTGGGATATATCAGAGTGTTACAGTGAGGGGTGTGGGATATATCACTGTGTCACAGTGAGGGGTGTGGGATATATCAGAGTGTTACAGTGAGGGGTGTGGGATATATCAGAGTGTTATAGTGAGGGTGTGGGATATATCAGTGTGTTACAGTGAGGGGTATGGTGTATATCAGTGTGTTACAGTGAGGAGTGTGGGATATATCAGAGTGTTATAGTGAGGGTGTGGGATATATAAGAGTGTTACAGTGAGGGGTGTGGGATATATCAGTGTGTTACAGTGAGGGGTGTGGTGTATATCAGTGTGTTACAGTGAGGGGTGTGGGATATATCAGAGTGTTACAGTGAGGGGTGTGGGATATATCAGAGTGTTACAGTAAAGGGTGTGGGATATATCAGAGTGTTACAGTGAGGGGTGTGGGATATATCAGAGTGTTACAGTGAGGAGTGTGGGATATATCAGAGTGTTACAGTGAGGGGTGTGGGATATATCAAAGTGTTCCAGTGAGGGGTGTGGGATATATCAGAGTGTTACAGTGAGGGGTGTGGGATATATCAGAGTGTTACAGTGAGGGGTGTGGGATATATCAGAGTGTTACAGTGAGGGTGTGGGATATATCAGAGTGTTACAGTGAGGGGTGTGGGATATATCAGAGTGTTACAGTGAGGGGTGTGGGATATATCAGAGTGTTACAGTGAGGTGTTTGGGATATATCAGAGTGTTACAGTGAGGGGTGTGGGATATATCAGAGTGTTACAGTGAGGGGTGTGGGATATATCAGAGTGTTACAGTGAGGTGTTTGGGATATATCAGAGTGTTACAGTGAGGGGTGTGGGGTATATCAGAGTATTACAGTGAGGGGTGTGGGATATATCAGAGTGTTGCAGTGAGGGGTGTGGGGTATATCAGAGTGTTACAGTGAGGGGTGTGGGGTATATCAGTGTGTTACAGTGAGGGGTGTGGGGTATATCAGAGTATTACAGTGAGGGGTGTGGGGTATATCAGAGTATTACAGTGAGGGGTTTGGGATATATCAGTGTGTTACAGTGAGGGGTGTGGGATATATCAGAGTGTTACAGTGAGGGGTGTGGGGTATATCAGTGTGTTACAGTGAGGGGTGTGGGTTATATCAGTGTTACAGTGAGGGGTGTGGGATATATCAGTGTTACAGTGAGGGGTGTGGGATTTATCAGTGTTACAGTGAGGGGTGTGGGATATATCAGAGTGTTACAGTGAGGGGTGTGGGATAGATCAGAGTGTTAGAGTGAGGGGTGTGGGATATATCAGAGTGTTACAGTGAGGGGTGTGGGATAGATCAGTGTTACAGTGAGGGGTGTGGGATTTATCAGTGTTACAGTGAGGGGTGTGGGATATATCAGAGTGTTACAGTGAGGGGTGTGGGATAGATCAGAGTGTTACAGTGAGGGGTGTGGGATATATCAGTGTTACAGTGAGGGGTGTGGGATATATCAGAGTGTGACAGTGAGGGGTGTGGGATATATCAGAGTGTTACAGTGAGGGGTGTGGGATATATCACTGTGTTACAGTGAGGGGTGTGGGATATATCAAAGTGTTACAGTGAGGGGTGTGGGATATATCAGTGTTACAGTGAGGGGTGTGGGATATATCAGAGTGTGACAGTGAGGGGTGTGGTGTATATCAGAGTGTTACAGTGAGGGGTGTGGGATATATCAGAGTGTTACAGTGAGGGGTGTGGGATATATCAGAGTGTGACAGTGAGGGGTGTGGTGTATATCAGAGTGTTACAGTGAGGGGTGTGGGATATATCAGAGTGTTATAGTGAGGGTGTGGGATATATCAGTGTGTTACAGTGAGGGGTATGGTGTATATCAGTGTGTTACAGTGAGGAGTGTGGGATATATCAGAGTGTTATAGTGAGGGTGTGGGATATATCAGAGTGTTACAGTGAGGGGTGTGGGATATATCAGTGTGTTACAGTGAGGGGTGTGGTGTATATCAGTGTGTTACAGTGAGGGGTGTGGGATATATCAGAGTGTTACAGTGAGGGGTGTGGGATATATCAGAGTGTTACAGTGAGGGGTGTGGGATATATCAGAGTGTTACAGTGAGGGGTGTGGGATATATCAGAGTGTTACAGTGAGGAGTGTGGGATATATCAGAGTGTTACAGTGAGGGGTGTGGGATATATCAAAGTGTTACAGTGAGGGGTGTGGGATATATCAGAGTGTTACAGTGAGGGGTGTGGGATATATCAGAGTGTTACAGTGAGGGGTGTGGGATATATCAGAGTGTTACAGTGAGGGGTGTGGGATATATCAGAGTGTTACAGTGAGGGTGTGGGATATATCAGAGTGTTACAGTGAGGGGTGTGGGATATATCAGAGTGTTACAGTGAGGGGTGTGGGATATATCAGAGTGTTACAGTGAGGGGTGTTTGGGATATATCAGAGTGTTACAGTGAGGTGTTTGCGATATATCAGAGTGTTGCAGTGAGGGGTTTGGGGTATATCAGAGTGTTACAGTGAGGGGTGTGGGGTATATCAGAGTGTTACAGTGAGGGGTTTGGGATATATCAGTGTGTTACAGTGAGGTGTTTGGTATATATCAGTGTGTTACAGTGAGGGGTGTGGGATATATCAGAGTGTTACAGTGAAGTGTTTGGGATATATCAGAGTGTGACAGTGAGGTGTTTGGGATATATCAGAGTATTACAGTGAGGGGTTTGGGATATATCAGTGTTACAGTGAGGTGTTTGGGATATATCAGAGTGTTCCAGTGAGGTGTTTGGGATATATCAGTGTGTTACAGTGAGGGGTGTGGGATATATCAGAGTGTTACAGTGAAGTGTTTGGGATATATCAGAGTGTGACAGTGAGGTGTTTGGGATATATCAGAGTGTTACAGTGAGGGGTGTGGGGTATATCAGTGTGTTACAGTGAGGGGTGTGGGGTATATCAGAGTGTTACAGTGAGGGGTGTGGGGTATATCAGAGTGTTCCAGTGAGGTGTTTGGGATATATCAGTGTTACAGTGAGGTGTTTGGGATATATCAGAGTGTTCCAGTGAGGTGTTTGGGATATATCAGTGTTACAGTGAGGGGTGCGGGATATATCAGAGTGTTACAGTGAGGGGTGTGGGATATATCAGAGTGCTACAGTGAGGGGTGTGGGATACATTAGAGTGTTACAGTGAGGGGTGTGGGGTATATCAGAGTGTTACAGTGAGGGGTGCGGGATATATCAGAGTTTTACAGTGAGGGGTGTGGGGTATATCAGTGTTACAGTGAGGGGTGTGGGATATATCAAAGTGTTGCAGTGAGGGGTGTGGGATTTATCAGTGTTACAGTGAGGGGTGTGGGATAGATCAGAGTGTTACAGTGAGGGGTGTGGGATATATCACTGTGTTACAGTGAGGGGTGTGGGATATATCAGTGTTACAGTGAGGGGTGTGGGATATATCAAAGTGTTACAGTGAGGGGTGTGGGATATATCAGTTTTACAGTGAGGGGTGTGGGATATATCAGAGTGTTACAGTGAGGGGTGTGGTGTATATCAGAGTGTTACAGTGAGGGGTGTGGGATATATCAGTGTTACAGTGAGGGGTGTGGGATATATCAGAGTGTTACAGTGAGGGGTGTGGGATATATCAGTGTCACAGTGAGGGGTGTGGGATATATCAGAGTGTTACAGTGAGGGGTGTGGGATATATCAGAGTGTTACAGTGAGGGGTGTGGGATAAATCAGTGTCACAGTGAGGGGTGTGGGATATATCAGAGTGTTACAGTGAGGGGTGTGGGATATATCACTGTGTTACAGTGAGGGGTGTGGGATATATCAGTGTTACAGTGAGGGGTGTGGGATATATCAAAGTGTTACAGTGAGGGGTGTGGGATATATCAAAGTGTTACAGTGAGGGGTGTGGGATATATCAGTGTGTTACAGTGAGGGGTGTGGGATATATCAGAGTGTTACAGTGAGGGGTGTGGGATATATCAGAGTGTTACAGTGAGGGGTGTGGGATATATCAGAGTGTTACAGTGAGGGGTGTGGGATATATCAGTGTGTTACAGTGAGGGGTGTGGGATATATCAGTGTTATAGTGAGGGTGTGGGATATATCAGAGTGTTACAGTGAGGGGTGTGGGATATATCAGTGTGTTACAGTGAGGGGTGTGGTGTATATCAGTGTGTTACAGTGAGGGGTGTGGGATATATCAGAGTGTTACAGTGAGGGGTGTGGGGTATATCAGAGTGTTACAGTGAGGGGTGTGGGGTATATCAGAGTGTTACAGTGAGGGGTGTGGGATATATCAGAGTGTTACAGCGAGGAGTGTGGGATATATCAGAGTGTTACAGTGAGGGATGTGGGATATATCAGAGTTTTACAGTGAGGGGTGTGGGATATATCAGTGTGTTACAGTGAGGGGTTTGGGATATATCAGAGTGTTACAGTGAGGGGTGTGGGATATATCACTGTGTTACAGTGAGGGGTGTGGGATATATCAGAGTGTTACAGTGAGGGGTGTGGGATATATCAGAGTGTTACAGTGAGGGGTGTGGGGTATATCAGTGTGTTACAGTGAGGGGTGTGGGAGATATCAGTGTGCTACAGTGAGGGGTGTGGGATATATCAGAGTGTTACAGTGAGGGGTGTGGGGTATATCAGAGTGTTACAGTGAGGGGTATGGGATATATCAGAGTGTTACAGTGAGGGGTGTGGGATATATCACTGTGTTACAGTGAGGGGTGTGGGATATATCAGAGTGTTACAGTGAGGGCTGTGGGATATATCAGTGTGTTACAGTGAGGGGTGTGGGAGATATCAGTGTGCTACAGTGAGGGGCGTGGGATATATCACTGTGTTACAGTGAGGGGTGTGGGATATATCAGTGTTACAGTGAGGGGTGTGGGATATATCAAAGTGTTGCAGTGAGGGGTGTGGGATTTATCAGTGTTACAGTGAGGGGTGTGGGATAGATCAGAGTGTTACAGTGAGGGGTGTGGGATATATCACTGTGTTACAGTGAGGGGTGTGGGATATATCAGTGTTACAGTGAGGGGTGTGGGATATATCAAAGTGTTACAGTGAGGGGTGTGGGATATATCAGTTTTACAGTGAGGGGTGTGGGATATATCAGAGTGTTACAGTGAGGGGTGTGGTGTATATCAGAGTGTTACAGTGAGGGGTGTGGGATATATCAGAGTGTTACAGTGAGGGGTGTGGGATATATCACTGTGTCACAGTGAGGGGTGTGGGATATATCAGAGTGTTACAGTGAGGGGTGTGGGATATATCAGAGTGTTATAGTGAGGGTGTGGGATATATCAGTGTGTTACAGTGAGGGGTATGGTGTATATCAGTGTGTTACAGTGAGGAGTGTGGGATATATCAGAGTGTTATAGTGAGGGTGTGGGATATATAAGAGTGTTACAGTGAGGGGTGTGGGATATATCAGTGTGTTACAGTGAGGGGTGTGGTGTATATCAGTGTGTTACAGTGAGGGGTGTGGGATATATCAGAGTGTTACAGTGAGGGGTGTGGGATATATCAGAGTGTTACAGTAAAGGGTGTGGGATATATCAGAGTGTTACAGTGAGGGGTGTGGGATATATCAGAGTGTTACAGTGAGGAGTGTGGGATATATCAGAGTGTTACAGTGAGGGGTGTGGGATATATCAAAGTGTTCCAGTGAGGGGTGTGGGATATATCAGAGTGTTACAGTGAGGGGTGTGGGATATATCAGAGTGTTACAGTGAGGGGTGTGGGATATATCAGAGTGTTACAGTGAGGGTGTGGGATATATCAGAGTGTTACAGTGAGGGGTGTGGGATATATCAGAGTGTTACAGTGAGGGGTGTGGGATATATCAGAGTGTTACAGTGAGGTGTTTGGGATATATCAGAGTGTTACAGTGAGGGGTGTGGGATATATCAGAGTGTTACAGTGAGGGGTGTGGGATATATCAGAGTGTTACAGTGAGGTGTTTGGGATATATCAGAGTGTTACAGTGAGGGGTGTGGGGTATATCAGAGTATTACAGTGAGGGGTGTGGGATATATCAGAGTGTTGCAGTGAGGGGTGTGGGGTATATCAGAGTGTTACAGTGAGGGGTGTGGGGTATATCAGTGTGTTACAGTGAGGGGTGTGGGGTATATCAGAGTATTACAGTGAGGGGTGTGGGGTATATCAGAGTATTACAGTGAGGGGTTTGGGATATATCAGTGTGTTACAGTGAGGGGTGTGGGATATATCAGAGTGTTACAGTGAGGGGTGTGGGGTATATCAGTGTGTTACAGTGAGGGGTGTGGGTTATATCAGTGTTACAGTGAGGGGTGTGGGATATATCAGTGTTACAGTGAGGGGTGTGGGATTTATCAGTGTTACAGTGAGGGGTGTGGGATATATCAGAGTGTTACAGTGAGGGGTGTGGGATAGATCAGAGTGTTAGAGTGAGGGGTGTGGGATATATCAGAGTGTTACAGTGAGGGGTGTGGGATAGATCAGTGTTACAGTGAGGGGTGTGGGATTTATCAGTGTTACAGTGAGGGGTGTGGGATATATCAGAGTGTTACAGTGAGGGGTGTGGGATAGATCAGAGTGTTACAGTGAGGGGTGTGGGATATATCAGTGTTACAGTGAGGGGTGTGGGATATATCAGAGTGTGACAGTGAGGGGTGTGGGATATATCAGAGTGTTACAGTGAGGGGTGTGGGATATATCACTGTGTTACAGTGAGGGGTGTGGGATATATCAAAGTGTTACAGTGAGGGGTGTGGGATATATCAGTGTTACAGTGAGGGGTGTGGGATATATCAGAGTGTGACAGTGAGGGGTGTGGTGTATATCAGAGTGTTACAGTGAGGGGTGTGGGATATATCAGAGTGTTACAGTGAGGGGTGTGGGATATATCAGAGTGTGACAGTGAGGGGTGTGGTGTATATCAGAGTGTTACAGTGAGGGGTGTGGGATATATCAGAGTGTTATAGTGAGGGTGTGGGATATATCAGTGTGTTACAGTGAGGGGTATGGTGTATATCAGTGTGTTACAGTGAGGAGTGTGGGATATATCAGAGTGTTATAGTGAGGGTGTGGGATATATCAGAGTGTTACAGTGAGGGGTGTGGGATATATCAGTGTGTTACAGTGAGGGGTGTGGTGTATATCAGTGTGTTACAGTGAGGGGTGTGGGATATATCAGAGTGTTACAGTGAGGGGTGTGGGATATATCAGAGTGTTACAGTGAGGGGTGTGGGATATATCAGAGTGTTACAGTGAGGGGTGTGGGATATATCAGAGTGTTACAGTGAGGAGTGTGGGATATATCAGAGTGTTACAGTGAGGGGTGTGGGATATATCAAAGTGTTACAGTGAGGGGTGTGGGATATATCAGAGTGTTACAGTGAGGGGTGTGGGATATATCAGAGTGTTACAGTGAGGGGTGTGGGATATATCAGAGTGTTACAGTGAGGGGTGTGGGATATATCAGAGTGTTACAGTGAGGGTGTGGGATATATCAGAGTGTTACAGTGAGGGGTGTGGGATATATCAGAGTGTTACAGTGAGGGGTGTGGGATATATCAGAGTGTTACAGTGAGGGGTGTTTGGGATATATCAGAGTGTTACAGTGAGGTGTTTGCGATATATCAGAGTGTTGCAGTGAGGGGTTTGGGGTATATCAGAGTGTTACAGTGAGGGGTGTGGGGTATATCAGAGTGTTACAGTGAGGGGTTTGGGATATATCAGTGTGTTACAGTGAGGTGTTTGGTATATATCAGTGTGTTACAGTGAGGGGTGTGGGATATATCAGAGTGTTACAGTGAAGTGTTTGGGATATATCAGAGTGTGACAGTGAGGTGTTTGGGATATATCAGAGTATTACAGTGAGGGGTTTGGGATATATCAGTGTTACAGTGAGGTGTTTGGGATATATCAGAGTGTTCCAGTGAGGTGTTTGGGATATATCAGTGTGTTACAGTGAGGGGTGTGGGATATATCAGAGTGTTACAGTGAAGTGTTTGGGATATATCAGAGTGTGACAGTGAGGTGTTTGGGATATATCAGAGTGTTACAGTGAGGGGTGTGGGGTATATCAGTGTGTTACAGTGAGGGGTGTGGGGTATATCAGAGTGTTACAGTGAGGGGTGTGGGGTATATCAGAGTGTTCCAGTGAGGTGTTTGGGATATATCAGTGTTACAGTGAGGTGTTTGGGATATATCAGAGTGTTCCAGTGAGGTGTTTGGGATATATCAGTGTTACAGTGAGGGGTGCGGGATATATCAGAGTGTTACAGTGAGGGGTGTGGGATATATCAGAGTGCTACAGTGAGGGGTGTGGGATACATTAGAGTGTTACAGTGAGGGGTGTGGGGTATATCAGAGTGTTACAGTGAGGGGTGCGGGATATATCAGAGTTTTACAGTGAGGGGTGTGGGGTATATCAGTGTTACAGTGAGGGGTGTGGGATATATCAAAGTGTTGCAGTGAGGGGTGTGGGATTTATCAGTGTTACAGTGAGGGGTGTGGGATAGATCAGAGTGTTACAGTGAGGGGTGTGGGATATATCACTGTGTTACAGTGAGGGGTGTGGGATATATCAGTGTTACAGTGAGGGGTGTGGGATATATCAAAGTGTTACAGTGAGGGGTGTGGGATATATCAGTTTTACAGTGAGGGGTGTGGGATATATCAGAGTGTTACAGTGAGGGGTGTGGTGTATATCAGAGTGTTACAGTGAGGGGTGTGGGATATATCAGAGTGTTACAGTGAGGGGTGTGGGAGAGATCACTGTGTCACAGTGAGGGGTGTGGGATATATCAGAGTGTTACAGTGAGGGGTGTGGGATATATCAGAGTGTTATAGTGAGGGTGTGGGATATATCAGTGTGTTACAGTGAGGGGTATGGTGTATATCAGTGTGTTACAGTGAGGAGTGTGGGATATATCAGAGTGTTATAGTGAGGGTGTGGGATATATAAGAGTGTTACAGTGAGGGGTGTGGGATATATCAGTGTGTTACAGTGAGGGGTGTGGTGTATATCAGTGTGTTACAGTGAGGGGTGTGGGATATATCAGAGTGTTACAGTGAGGGGTGTGGGATTTATCAGTGTTACAGTGAGGGGTGTGGGATATATCAGAGTGTTACAGTGAGGGGTGTGGGATAGATCAGAGTGTTAGAGTGAGGGGTGTGGGATATATCAGAGTGTTACAGTGAGGGGTGTGGGATAGATCAGAGTGTTACAGTGAGGGGTGTGGGATTTATCAGTGTTACAGTGAGGGGTGTGGGATATATCAGAGTGTTACAGTGAGGGGTGTGGGATAGATCAGAGTGTTACAGTGAGGGGTGTGGGATATATCAGTGTTACAGTGAGGGGTGTGGGATATATCAGAGTGTGACAGTGAGGGGTGTGGGATATATCAGAGTGTTACAGTGAGGGGTGTGGGATATATCACTGTGTTACAGTGAGGGGTGTGGGATATATCAAAGTGTTACAGTGAGGGGTGTGGGATATATCAGTGTTACAGTGAGGGGTGTGGGATATATCAGAGTGTGACAGTGAGGGGTGTGGTGTATATCAGAGTGTTACAGTGAGGGGTGTGGGATATATCAGAGTGTTACAGTGAGGGGTGTGGGATATATCAGAGTGTGACAGTGAGGGGTGTGGTGTATATCAGAGTGTTACAGTGAGGGGTGTGGGATATATCAGAGTGTTATAGTGAGGGTGTGGGATATATCAGTGTGTTACAGTGAGGGGTATGGTGTATATCAGTGTGTTACAGTGAGGAGTGTGGGATATATCAGAGTGTTATAGTGAGGGTGTGGGATATATCAGTGTGTTACAGTGAGGGGTGTGGTGTATATCAGTGTGTTACAGTGAGGGGTGTGGGATATATCAGAGTGTTACAGTGAGGGGTGTGGGATATATCAGAGTGTTACAGTGAGGGGTGTGGGATATATCAGAGTGTTACAGTGAGGAGTGTGGGATATATCAGAGTGTTACAGTGAGGGGTGTGGGATATATCAAAGTGTTACAGTGAGGGGTGTGGGATATATCAGAGTGTTACAGTGAGGGGTGTGGGATATATCAGAGTGTTACAGTGAGGGGTGTGGGATATATCAGAGTGTTACAGTGAGGGGTGTGGGATATATCAGAGTGTTACAGTGAGGGTGTGGGATATATCAGAGTGTTACAGTGAGGGGTGTGGGATATATCAGAGTGTTACAGTGAGGGGTGTGGGATATATCAGAGTGTTACAGTGAGGGGTGTTTGGGATATATCAGAGTGTTACAGTGAGGTGTTTGGGATATATCAGAGTGTTGCAGTGAGGGGTTTGGGGTATATCAGAGTGTTACAGTGAGGGGTGTGGGGTATATCAGAGTGTTACAGTGAGGGGTTTGGGATATATCAGTGTGTTACAGTGAGGTGTTTGGTATATATCAGTGTGTTACAGTGAGGGGTGTGGGATATATCAGAGTGTTACAGTGAAGTGTTTGGGATATATCAGAGTGTGACAGTGAGGTGTTTGGGATATATCAGAGTATTACAGTGAGGGGTTTGGGATATATCAGTGTTACAGTGAGGTGTTTGGGATATATCAGAGTGTTCCAGTGAGGTGTTTGGGATATATCAGTGTGTTACAGTGAGGGGTGTGGGATATATCAGAGTGTTACAGTGAAGTGTTTGGGATATATCAGAGTGTGACAGAGAGGTGTTTGGGATATATCAGAGTGTTACAGTGAGGGGTGTGGGGTATATCAGTGTGTTACAGTGAGGGGTGTGGGGTATATCAGAGTGTTACAGTGAGGGGTGTGGGGTATATCAGAGTGTTCCAGTGAGGTGTTTGGGATATATCAGTGTTACAGTGAGGTGTTTGGGATATATCAGAGTGTTCCAGTGAGGTGTTTGGGATATATCAGTGTTACAGTGAGGGGTGCGGGATATATCAGAGTGTTACAGTGAGGGGTGTGGGATATATCAGAGTGCTACAGTGAGGGGTGTGGGATACATTAGAGTGTTACAGTGAGGGGTGTGGGGTATATCAGAGTGTTACAGTGAGGGGTGCGGGATATATCAGAGTTTTACAGTGAGGGGTGTGGGGTATATCAGTGTTACAGTGAGGGGTGTGGGATATATCAGAGTGTTACAGTGAGGGGTGTGGGGTATATCAGAGTGTTACAGTGAGGGGTGTGGGATATATCAGAGTGTTTACAGTGAGGGCTGTGGGATATATCAGAGTGTTACAGTGAGGGGTGTGGGGTATATCAGAGTGTTACAGTGAGGAGTGTGGGATATATCAGAGTGTTACAGTGAGGGGTGTGGGATATATCAATGTTACAGTGAGGGGTGTGGGGTATATCAGAGTGTTACAGTGAGGGGTGTGGGGTATATCAGAATGTTATAGTGAGGGGTGTGGGATATATCAGAGTGTTACAGTGAGGGGTGTGGGATATATCAGAGTGTTAAAGTGAGGGGTGTGGGGTATATCAGAGTATTACAGTGAGGGGTGTGGGATATATCAGTGTGTTACAGTGAGGGGTGTGGGATATATCAGTGTGTTACAGTGAGGGGTGTGGGATATATCACTGTGTTACAGTGAGGGGTGTGGGATATATCAGAGTGTTGCAGTGAGGTGTTTGGGATATATCAGAGTGTTCCAGTGAGGGGTGTGGGATATATCAGAGTGTTGCAGTGAGGGGTGTGGGGTATATCAGTGTTACAGTGAGGTGTTTGTGATATATCAGTGTGTTACAGTGAAGGGTGTGGGGTATATCAGAGTGTTGCAGTGAGGTGTTTGGGATATATCAGAGTGTTACAGTGAGGGGTGTGGGATATATCAGAGTGTTACAGTGAGGGGTGTGGGATATATCAGAGTGTTGCAGTGAGGTGTTTGGGATATATCAGAGTGTTACAGTGAGGGGTGTGGGATATATCAGAGTGTTACAGTGAGGGATGTGGGATATATCAGAGTGTTACAGTGAGGGTATATTATTAAATCGTTCCCGCACCTTCCACTGCATCTTTGCATAGTTTTTCCGTATTTGCTCGCTGACCGATTCATGAATGTTCTTGTCCAGGGCTGTGTCGCCAACAATCCTGTGGGTTAAGTGTAAATTTCAGGATGTTAATCATCTCCCTCCTTCTCCTTTCACCACCTCCAGACCCCCTCACAGACAGTGAAATACTTTCGAAGTGTGTGCACTGTTGTGATATCGGAAACACTGCTGCCAATATGGGCCCAGCAACATCCCGCAAACAGTCATGTGATGAATGGACAGAACGCCCTTTTTTTGCGATGTTGGTTGCGGCCCCCGGGACACCGGGGAGAACTCTCCCCCCAGCTCCTCTTCCATTAGTGGCTGTGGGACCTCATACATCCAGCAGAGCAGGCAGACGGGGGCACCGACAGTGCGGCACTCCCCCAGTACTGACCCTCCGACAGTGCGGCACTCCCTCAGTACTGACCCTCCGACAGTGCGGCACTCCCTCAGTACTGACCCTCCGACAGTGCGGCGCTCCCTCAGTACTGACCCTCCGACAGTGCAGCGCTCCCTCAGTACTGACCCTCCGACAGCGCGGCGCTCCCTCAGTACTGACCCTCCGACAGCGCGGCGCTCCCTCAGTACTGACCCTTCGACAGCGCGGCGCTCCCTCAGTACTGACCCTCCGACAGTGCGGCGCTCCCTCAGTACTGACCGTCCTACAATGCGGCGCTCCCTCAGTACTGACCCTCCGACAGCGCGGCGCTCCCTCAGTACTGACCCTCCGACAGCGCGGCGCTCCCTCAGTACTGACCCTTCGACAGCGCGGCGCTCCCTCAGTACTGACCCTCCGACAGTGCGGCGCTCCCTCAGTACTGACCCTCCGACAGTGCGGCGCTCCCTCAGTACTGACCCTCCGACAGTGCGGCGCTCCCTCAGTACTGACCCTTCGACAGTGCGGCGTTCCCTCAGTACTGACCCTCCGACAGTGCGGCGCTCCCTCAGTACTGACCCTCCGACAGTGCGGCACTCCCTCAGTACTGACCCTCCGACAGTGCGGCGCTCCCTCAGTACTGACCCTTCGACAGTGCGGCGTTCCCTCAGTACTGACCCTTCGACAGTGCGGCGTTCCCTCAGTACTGACCCTTCGACAGTGCGGCGCTCCCTCAGTACTGACCCTTCGACAGTGCGGCGCTCCCTCAGTACTGACCCTCCGACAGTGCGGCGCTCTCTCAGTACTGACCCTCCGACAGTGCGGGACTCCCTCAGTACTGACCCTCCGACAGTGCGGCGCTCCCTCAGTACTGACCCTCCGACAGTGCGGCGCTCCCTCAGTACTGACCCTCCGACAGTGCGGCACTCCCTCAGTACTGACCCTCCGACAGCGCGGCGCTCCCTCAGTACTATCCGTCCTACAGTGCAGCACTCCCTCAGTACTGACCCTCCGACAGTGCAGCACTCCCTCAGTACTGACCCTTCGACAATGTCGTGCTCCCTCATTACTGACCCTCTGGCAGTGTGCTCCCTCAATACTGACCCCCCGACAGCGCGGCGCTCCCTCTGTACTGACCCTCCGACAGCGCGGCGCTCCCTCAGTACTGACCCTCCGACAGTGCAGCACTCCCTCAGTACTGACCCTTCGACAATGCGGTGCTCCCTCATTACTGACCCTCCGGCAGTGCGGCGCTCCCTCAGTACTGACCCTCCGGCAGTGTAGCACTCCCTCAGTACTGACCCTTCGACAATGCGGTGCTCCCTCATTACTGACCCTCCGGCAGTGCGGCGCTCCCTCAGTACTGACCCTCCGGCAGTGTGCTCCCTCAGCATTGTGACCAGGGGAGTCTTTGGCCTGGATTATTTTATTTATTTATTTATATATGCAGCACTGCAACAGGCCCTTCGGCCCACCGAGTCTGTGCCGACCATCAACCACCCATTTATACTAATCCTACATTAATCCCATATTCCTAACACATCCCACCCCTTCCCTCAATTCCCCCTACCACCTCCCTACACTAGGGGCAATTAAAATGGCCAATTTACCTATCAACCTGCAAGTCTTTCTCTGTGGGTGGAAACCGGAGCACCCGGAGGAAACCCATGCATTCACAGGGGGAACTTGCAAACTCCACACAGGCAGTACCCAGAATTGAACCCGGGTCCCTGGAGCTGTGAGGCTGCGGTGCTAACCACTGCGCCATCTGTGCTGCCTTTATGAGAGTTGTTATGAGAGTTGAGTTTCCGGAGAGGGGGCTCGTACCCACGACTTTCTGAATCAGAGGTGTGGGAGTGAGAGTGACTGAGCGAATGGTGCGGGGCAGTTGTCCACAGAAGTCAGTTCTGTTTATGGTACATACCAGGGGTGTTTGAGAGCCTCCTCACAGGTGTATCTCTTGACAGGCTCCCTCACCAACAAATGCCGGATGAAATCTTTAGCTGGAGACACAGGAGAACAGGTATTTATATGTAGACTTTCAAACATTCCCACCTCAGGACAGTGCGGATAGCTCTCTGCTGCACTGTGACCTCCGCCGCCGTAAAGGACCAGGGTTCCCCACTAAGACGCCCACCCCCCTGGTCCTGACTCGACCGTTCCCTGTGCCGCGATGCCCGCCGCAGTCGAATAGCACGCAAAGCGCCACCCTCCGGTGCTCAGTGTGGAGTGAGAAGGGGGCTTTGGGGGTTCCCCTCCCCCAATCCCCCGGGGCACCCACCTGACTCAGAGATGTCATCCCAGTACGGCGAGTCGAACTCGAACTCCGCTTTGAGGATCTGTTTGAAGAGTTCCGAGTCATTCTCATGATAGAAGGGAGGATATCCGCACAACCTGGACGAGAGGGAGAGAGAGGTCTTACATCCCTCCAGTGCCATTCATCAGCTCAGGATATCCTAAAGTGCCTCACAGCCAATGGAGGAGTTTGTTGTCAAGTGGAGTCACTGTTGTTATGTAGGAAACACAGTAGCCATTTTGCACACAGCAAGATCCCACAATGTGATAATGTCCTGCATTTGGTTCAGGGATAACTATTGGGCCACAGAACAATGGGGAGAACTCACCCACCCCGCCAATCCCCGCACCAACCTGTGCTTCTTCCAATAGAGGCAGACGAGAGCTCCAATGCTCCCCATGGTCAAGCAGCACCTAGCTGTGGGGGGCGAGGGGGGGGGGGTGTCGAGGAGTGGGGGGCGGGGGGTGCTTGGGCGAAGCATGAATGAGCGGCTAGGACCCTGGAATCCGCGGACAGATCCCGCGGCTTCAGGAGGGAGAAGAGACGAGGAGGAGGAACAAAGGAGAGGAGTGAGGGGTGAGGGGAGAGAGAGAAGGGGAGGAGGAGAGGGAGGGAGAAGGACTGAGGGTTCCCTCACCCTCAGGGAGATGGTTCTCCCCCCAACCCCCAGTTCCCGAGAGGCGCAGTACTCACAGTATGTATGATATGATGCCAATCGACCAACAGTCCACAGCCTTTCCGTACAACTTCTGCTCCAGGACCTCGGGAGCTGATGGGGGAAAAGATACGGTTCAAAATGAGAGAAACTTCTGGAAAACTAGCAAAATAGCCTCACTCAGAACTGGTCCCAGGCGATCCCTATCTATTTAACCTCCGCCCTTATCTCTGTTACTTCCTCCAGCCCCCACTGCCCCACTCTCTCCCCATAGCCCATTATCAATCTCCAAACTAATCCCACTGCCCCACTCTCTCCCCATATCTCTGTATCAATCCCCAAACTAATCCCACTGCCCCACTCTCTCCCCATATCTCTGTATCAATCCCCAAACTAATCCCACTGCCCCTCTCTCTCCCCATATCTCTGTATCAATCCCCAAACTAATCCCACTGCCCCACTCTCTCCCCATATCTCTGTATCAATCCCCAAACTAATCCCACTGCCCCTCTCTCTCCCCATAGAACCTGTATCAATTCCCAAACTAATCCCACTGCCCCTCTCTCTCCCCATAGCCCTGTATCAATCCCAAACTAATCCCACTGCCCCTCTCTCTCCCCATAGCCCTGTATCAATCTCCAAACTAATCCCACTGCCCCTCTCTCTCCCCATAGCCCTGTATCAATCCCAAACTAATCCCACTGCCCCTCTCTCTCCCCATAGCCCTGTATCAATCTCCAAACTAATCCCACTGCCCCGCTCTCTCCCCATCGCCCTGTATCAATCCCCAAACTAATCCCACTGTCCCACTCTCTCCCCATAGCCCTGTATCAATCCCCAAACTAATCCCACTGTCCCACTCTCTCCCCATAGCCCTGTATCAATCCCCAAACTAATCCCACTGTCCCACTCTCTCCCCATAGCCCTGTATCAATCCCCAAACTAATCCCACTGTCCCACTCTCTCCCCATCGCCCTGTATCAATCCCCAAACTAATCCCACTGCCCCACTCTCTCCCCATAGCCCTGTATCAATCCCCAAACTAATCCCACTGCCCCTCTCTCCCCATAGCCCTGTATCAATCCCCAAACTAATCCCACTGCCCCTCTCTCCCCATAGCCCTGTATCAATCTCCAAACTAATCCCACTGCCCCGCTCTCTCCCCATAGCCCTGTATCAATCCCCAAACTAATCCCACTGCCCCTCTCTCCCCATAGCCCTGTATCAATCCCAAACTAATCCCACTGCCCCTCTCTCTCCCCATAGCCATGTATCAATCCCCAAACTAATCCCACTGCCCCTCTCTCTCCCCATAGCCCTGTATCAATCCCCAAACTAATCCCACTGCCCCTCTCTCTCCCCATAGCCCTGTATCAATCCCCAAACTAATCCCACTGCCCCTCTCTCTCCCCATAGCCCTGTATCAATCCCAAACTAATCCCACTGCCCCTCTCTCTCCCCATAGCCCTGTATCAATCCCAAACTAATCCCACTGCCCCTCTCTCTCCCCATAGCCCTGTATCAATCCCCAAACTAATCCCACTGCCCCACTCCATCCCCATAACCCTGTATCAATCCCAAACTAATCCCACTGCCCCACTCCATCCCCATAGCCCTGTATCAATCCCCAAACTAATCCCACTGCCCCTCTCTCTCCCCATAGCCCTGTATCAATCCCCAAACTAATCCCACTGCCCCACTCCATCCCCATAACCCTGTATCAATCCCAAACTAATCCCACTGCCCCACTCCATCCCCATAGCCCTGTATCAATCCCCAAACTAATCCCACTGCCCCACTCCATCCCCATAACCCTGTATCAATCCCAAACTAATCCCACTGCCCCACTCCATCCCCATAGCCCTGTATCAATCCCCAAACTAATCCCACTGCCCCTCTCTCTCCCCATAGCCCTGTATCAATCCCAAACTAATCCCACTGCCCCTCTCTCTCCCCATAGCCCTGTATCAATCCCCAAACTAATCCCACTGCCCCACTCCATCCCCATAACCCTGTATCAATCCCAAACTAATCCCACTGCCCCACTCCATCCCCATAGCCCTGTATCAATCCCAAACTAATCCCACTGCCCCTCTCTCTCCCCATAGCCCTGTATCAATCCCCAAACTAATCCCACTGCCCCACTCCATCCCCATAACCCTGTATCAATCCCAAACTAATCCCACTGCCCCTCTCTCTCCCCATAGCCCTGTATCAATCCCCAAACTAATCCCACTGCCCCACTCCATCCCCATAACCCTGTATCAATCCCAAACTAATCCCACTGCCCCACTCCATCCCCATAGCCCTGTATCAATCCCCAAACTAATCCCACTGCCCCGCTCTCTCCCCATAGCCCTGTATCAATCCCCAAACTAATCCCACTGCCCCACTCCATCCCCATAGCCCTGTATCAATCCCCAAACTAATCCCACTGCCCCGCTCTCTCCCCATAGCCCTGTATCAATCCCAAACTAATCCCACTGCCCCGCTCTCTCCCCATAGCCCTGTATCAATCCCCAAACTAATCCCACTGCCCCGCTCTCTCCCCATAGCCCTGTATCAATCCCCAAACTAATCCCACTGCCCCTCTCTCTCCCCATAGCCCTGTATCAATCCCCAAACTAATCCCACTGCCCCACTCCATCCCCATAGCCCTGTATCAATCCCCAAACTAATCCCACTGCCCCGCTCTCTCCCCATAGCCCTGTATCAATCCCAAACTAATCCCACTGCCCCACTCCATCCCCATAACCCTGTATCAATCCCAAACTAATCCCACTGCCCCGCTCTCTCCCCATAGCCCTGTATCAATCCCCAAACTAATCCCACTGCCCCTCTCTCTCCCCATAGCCCTGTATCAATCCCCAAACTAATCCCACTGCCCCACTCCATCCCCATAGCCCTGTATCAATCCCCAAACTAATCCCACTGCCCCTCTCTCTCCCCATAGCCCTGTATCAATCCCCAAACTAATCCCACTGCCCCTCTCTCTCCCCATCGCCCTGTATCAATCCCCAAACTAATCCCACTGCCCCGCTCTCTCCCCATAGCCCTGTATCAATCCCCAAACTAATCCCACTGCCCCTCTCTCTCCCCATAGCCCTGTATCAATCCCCAAACTAATCCCACTGCCCCACTCCATCCCCATAGCCCTGTATCAATCCCCAAACTAATCCCACTGCCCCGCTCTCTCCCCATAGCCCTGTATCAATCCCCAAACTAATCCCACTGCCCCTCTCTTTTACTATAATCCCACCCATGGAATGAATCAGGACTGAATGTTCTTCAGCAGACGAGGCCAGTGAGAGATTGTCACTTGCTGGTGCCCAGTGATCGAGGCTCAAGCAACCAGACCTCCCAGTAGTCACTATGAGACCTCAAACATTTCAAAAATAGCTTTATAATAAAATAAATAGATGTTCTCTCCTAGCCCCTCAGATTGACACCAGTCAGCCTAAACTCCTCTGGGCAAACTGTTGGGAAAAGTTTCTGAGGGACAAGATAAATCTTCATTTAGAAAGGAACAGATTCATCAAAGACTGTCAGCACGGATTTGTTAAGGGAAGGTCGTGTCTGACTAACGTGATTGAATTTTTTGAGAAGGTAAGGAGGGTTGATGAGGGTAGTGCATTGGATGTCGTCTGTATGGATTTTAGCAAGGCTTTTGAGAAGGTTCCACATGGCAGACTGATCATGAAAGTAAAAGCCCATGGGGATCCAAAAGAGGCAGGAAGCAAAGGGGATTGGTCGATGGGTGTTTTTGTGACTGGGAGGCTGTTTCCAGCGGGGTTCCGCAGGGCTCAGTACTGGGTGCCTCGCTTTTCATGGTATATATCAATGATTTGGACTTGAACGTAGGGGGTCTGATTCAGAAGTTTGCGGATGATACAAAAATCGGCCGTGTGGTTGATGGTGAGGAAGATGTAGACTGCAGGAAGATATCGATGAACTGGTCAGGTGGGCAGAACAGTGGCAAATGCAGTTTAATACAGAGAAGTTGGAGGTTATGCATTTGGGGAAGGCTAACAATGCAAGGGGAATACACAATAAATGGGAGGATACTGAGAAGTGTGGAGGAACAGAGGGGCCTTAGAGAGCATGTCCACAGATCCCTGAAGGTGGCTGGACAAGTAGATAAGGTGGTCAAGAGGGCAGAGGGGATACTTGCCTTTATTAGACAAGGCAAGAGCTGGGAGGTTATGGAACTGTATAAAACACTGGTTAGGCCACAGCTGGAGGACTGTGTGTAGTTCTGGTCTGCGCACTATAGGAAAGATGTGATTGCACTAGAGAGGGTACAGAGGAGATTTCCGAGGATGTTGCTCGGACTGGAGAATTTTAGCTGTGAGGAAAGATTGGAAAGGCTGGGGTTGTTGTCTTTGGAACAGAGGAGGCCGAGGAGAGATTTAATTGAAGTGTATAAAATTATGAGGGGTCTAGGGAGAGCGGATAGGAAGGAGCTATTTCCCGTATCAGAGGGGTCCATAACCAGGGGGTATCGATTTAGAGGTTTAGAGGGGGTTTCAAGGGGAAATCGTTTCACTCAGAGGGTGGTGGGGGTCTGGAACTCACTGCCTGAAAGGGTGGTAGAGGCAGAAACCCTCAGAAGATTTAAAAAGTACTTGGATATGCATTTGATGTTTGTTATTCTGTATACCAAGGAATGAGATTCAATTTTATTTCTGAAGAGGCAGTTTTCCAGAGGGCCCCGAGAGGGGTCAGGGGGCTGCATTCCTGGATCTGCAAAGGCCAACGCATCCTGAAAATCCCGCTGGATCTCAAAGGGGGGGAAAGGGCTCCAAATTAAAAGATATGCAGGAAATGTCAGGCTGCCTTTAAGCTTTGCCACGCTTTTGTTAAAAGGTTTTGAGTCGGAACCCTCGAGAAGCAGAGGCCTTATACCCACGTATCCTGGTGTCCCGCAAGCTGTCGACAACATCCTCCCGGTTTCTTCGATCTTGGAGAGGCCAAAGTCGCTGATCATGATTTTAGAGTCATCGAACGGCGAGACGTATAACAGATTCTCCGGCTGAGGAGGAAGAGAGAATTGTTAAATTAATACCCCCTCCACGCAGTACAAACCTGCCTCCCCCACCGTTCCCCATCCCCCCAATCGGACTCTTCTCCCGGAGCCACCGACTCTCACAGAGTCTTCACGGGGATCAGCCTGCCCGTGCGCTCGAGGGGAAGGAGCCTGCGAGGCATTCCCTACTCCGTGAACCTGCCAGCCAAAGCGGTTTGACGGCCGCTGTCCAAATCAGGGATATCGCTCCCGGCCATCGCACCTACCTTTAGATCTCTGTGCACAATACCCAGCTGATGTAGGTAGTACACAGCATTGAGGATCTGCTGGATTAGCTTACTGGCATCTCTCTCCGTGTAAAACCCACGCTCGATGATGCGGTCAAACAGCTCGCCTCCCGACACCCTACAAACAAAAGGCGGCCCTCAGAGAGTGCACTCGTATCGAGCAGCTTCAGACCTGCCCTCCCCTCCCTCTTGTCTCTCTCTCTCTTTCTCTCCACCCCCCACCTCTGTCCTGTTCACCCATCACCCCCTGTGCTGCTGACATACATTGGCTTCTGGGCCAGTCTGCCTCAATTTTAAACTTCTCATCCTGTTTGCAGATCCCTCCCCCTCCCTATCTCTGTAACCTCCTCCAGCCCCGACAACCCTCCCTATCTCTGTAACCTCCTCCAGCCCCGACAACCCTCCCTATCTCTGTAACCTCCTCCAGCCCCGACAACACTCCCTATCTCTGTAACCTCCTCCAGCCCCGATAACCCTCCCTATCTCTGTAACCTCCTCCAGCCCCGACAACCCTCCCTATCTCTGTAACCTCCTCCAGCCCCGACAACCCTCCCTATCTCTGTAACCTCCTCCAGCCCCGACAACCCTCCCTATCTCTGTAACCTCCTCAAGCCCCGACAACCCTCCCTATCTCTGTAACCTCCTCCAGCCCCTATAACCCTCCCTATCTCTGTAACCTCCTCCAGCCCCTACAACCCTCCCTATCTCTGTAACCTCCTCCAGCCCCTATAACCCTCCCTATCTCTGTAACCTCCTCCAGCCCCTATAACCCTCCCTTATCTCTGTAACCTCCTCCAGCCCCTATAACCCTCCCTTATCTCTGTAACCTCCTCCAGCCCCTGAAACCCTCCCTATCTCTGTAACCTCCTCCAGCCCCTATAACCCTTCCTATCTCTGTAACCTCCTCCAGCCCCTATAACCCTCCCTTATCTCTGTAACCTCCTCCAGTCCCTGAAACCCTCCCTATCTCTGTAACCTCCTCCAGCCCCTATAACCCTCCCTATCTCTGTAACCTCCTCCAGCCCCTACAACCCTCCCTATCTCTGTAACCTCCTCCAGCCCCTATAACCCTCCCTATCTCTGTAACCTCCTCCAGCCCCGACAACCCTCCATATCTCTGTAACCTCCTCCAGCCCCTATAACCCTCCCTATCTCTGTAACCTCCTCCAGCCCCGACAACCCTCCATATCTCTGTAACCTCCTCCAGCCCCTATAACCCTCCCTATCTCTGTAACCTCCTCCAGCCCCTATAACCCTCCCTTATCTCTGTAACCTCCTCCAGCCCCTACAACCCTCCCTATCTCTGTAACCTCCTCCATCCCCGACAACCCTCCCTATCTCTGTAACCTCCTCCAGCCCCTACAACCCTCCCTATCTCTGTAACCTCCTCCAGCCCCTACAACCCTCCCTATCTCTGTAACCTCCTCCAGCCCCTACAACCCTCCCTATCTCTGTAACCTGCTCCAGCCCCTATAACCCTCCCTATATCTGCAACCTCCTCCAGCTCCTACAACCCTCCCCATCTCTGTAACCTCCTCCAGCCCCTACAACCCTCCCTATCTCTGTAACCTCCTCCAGCCCCTACAACCCTCCCTATCTCTGTAACCTCCTCCAGTCCCTACAACCCTCCTTATCTCTGTAACCTCCTCCAGCCCCTACAACCCTCCCTATCTCTGTAACCTCCTCCAGCCCCTACAACCCTCCCTATCTCTGTAACCTCCTCCAGCCCCTACAACCATCCCTTTCTCTGTAACCTCCTCCAGCCCCTACAACCCTCCCTATCTCTGTAACCTCCTCCAGCCCCTACAACCTTCCCTATCTCTGTAACCTCCTCCAGCCTCTACAACCCTCCCTATCTCTGTAACCTCCTCCAGACCCTACAACCCTCCCTATCTCTGTAACCTCCTCCAGCCCCTCCAACCCTCCCTATCTCTGTAACCTCCTCCAGCCCCTACAACCCTCCCTATCTCTGTAACCTGCTCCAGCCCCTATAACCCTCCCTATATCTGCAACCTCCTCCAGCTCCTACAACCCTCCCCATCTCTGTAACCTCCTCCAGCCCCTACAACCCTCCCTATCTCTGTAACCTCCTCCAGCCCCTACAACCCTCCCTATCTCTGTAACCTCCTTCATCCCTGACAACCCTCCTTATCTCTGTAACCTCCTCCAGCCCCTACAACCCTCCCTATCTCTGTAACCTCCTCCAGTCCCTACAACCCTCCCTATCTCTGTAACCTCCTCCAGCCCCTACAACCCTCCCTATCTCTGTAACCTCCTCCAGCCCCTACAACCATCCCTTTCTCTGTAACCTCCTCCAGCCCCTACAACCCTCCCTATCTCTGTAACCTCCTCCAGCCCCTACAACCTTCCCTATCTCTGTAACCTCCTCCAGCCTCTACAACCCTCCCTATCTCTGTAACCTCCTCCAGACCCTACAACCCTCCCTATCTCTGTAACCTCCTCCAGACCCTACAACCCTCCCTATCTCTGTAACCTCCTCCAGCCCCTCCAACCCTCCCTATCTCTGTAATCTCCTCCAGCCCCTACAACCCTCCCTATCTCTGTAACCTCCTCCAGCCCCTACAACCCTCCCTATCTCTGTAACCTCCTCCAGACCCTACAACCCTCCCTATCTCTGTAACCTCCTCCAGACCCTACAACCCTCCCTATCTCTGTAACCTCCTCCAGCCCCTACAACCCTCCCTATCTCTGTAACCTCCTCCAGCCCCTACAACCCTCCCTATCTCTGTAACCTCCTCCAGTCCTTACAACCCTCCGAGATCTCTGCTCTCCTCCAATTCCGGCCTCTTGACCATCCCCTGATTCCCATCGCTCCAACATTGGCGGCCGTGCCTTCAGCTGCCTGGGGCCCTAAGCTCTGGAATTCCCTCCCTAAACCTCTCCGTCTCTCTCTCTCCTCCTTAAAACCGACCTCTTTGTCCGAGCTTTTGGTCGCCTGTCCCTAATATCTCTTATGTGGCTCGGGTCATCCTTGTTGTGGTCTCTCTGTCTCACTCTTTCCCCTTGTCCGTCTAAAACTCACTCTCCCTCTGAATCTCTCTCTCTCTCCACCTGTCTCTCTCTCTCTCTCTATCTCGATCACGCCCTCTCTCCATTTCTCCGCTTCGCACATATCCCACAAATGAATAAAAAAAAACTCTCTCCTTCTCTCCCTTTCATTCTTCCCTCGCTCTTTCTTTCTCTCTCTCCTCTCTCCCTCTCTCCTTATGTCTCTTCCTCTCTCTCCCCCATCTCTCTCTCTGTCTCTTTCCTTCCACTTCTGTCTCGCTTGCTCTCTCTCTCTCCCCCCCGCGCTCTCTCCTCGGCCTGTGTACTGTGTATGTGTATGATGGTGGACTACTCACAGTTCCATGACAAGATACAGGTGGCTGGGACTCTCATATACCGTTTGAAGAGTGACAATATTCTCATGTTTGATCCTGAAAAACAAAACATTTACACAACACTGGGAGTAGGCAGGTCCTTGTGAATCTATCTCTATCTCTGTATCTATCTCTATTTCTTATCTCTCTTGTCTCTTTGTATTCGTTAGCTGCCAGGCAACATCAGCCCTACTCATTAGACCTTCAAAACCGTTAAAAATGAAAACCCCTCAGTGGGCTAAGAATTACGCTGACAACCAATTTAAGATTGTCACTAGGGCACATTTGTGCGTAGTGGAAGTTACAGATAGTAATACAGAGGGCCCTGTTCTGTGCAGACAGAAAGAACACGTACACACATTGCGCCTGTTTCAGCTAAACAAAATAAGTGACAGCCATTCGCTGGTTCATTCCTCAGGGCAATGCCTTGACCAATCAGAGTCAAGGTGGCTGGTTTAAATTTCAAACAAAGCTTGGCAGTTAACTGTCAGTCACCATAAACTGGTGCATTCTCCATGGCAACGTCTCTACCAATCAGAGTCCACTTGCCAACCAATCAGTGCTCAGTTCTCATACAGTATATATTAGTTGCTTCTGTTGCATTGGTATTCTTGCGGATTGTCCTGATGAGTGCAAGATGAAAAGCTTTGACAAAATGTCTCTATTTTCGGCAAGACTCAAGTTTGGTACTAAACGGCTAAAAATGAATAACTTTAACCCAGGTATCAAAAGAGTTACAGAATTTGGGTCAGGGAACTGAAAGCAAGATGTGCCTGTGTGCTTTTAAAGTATATTTCTTATGTAAATAATTTACTGGGTAACCATGGCAATTGTCAACGTCAGACCTGACTGAAATTTATTCCCCTTCATTGTATTTAATCTTCGACAGCCTCGAGCCTCGAGCCTCTATTTTTAATCTGCAATTCATTCTGCACAAAAAATCGATGACAAAAACCTTGCCAATAGTTTTGCGCCTCTGCAGATTAATTGTTAATCTTGATGGGAATTGGATTCATGTTGGCCTTGACTCATTCAGTCACCCCCCTCCTCCTCGGAATCCGGAGAACACAGGGTCGAGCCCCCACTCCACAGACCCGAGCCCCATAATCCAGGCCCAACACTACCCCAGTGTCAGTACTGAGGGAACACAGCACTGTCGGAGGGTCAGTACTGAGGGAGCACTGCGCTGTCGGAGGGTCAGTACTGAGGGAGTGCCGCACTGTCGGAGGGTCAGTACTGAGGGAGCGCCGCACTGTCGGAGGGTCAGTACTGAGGGAGCACTGCGCTGTCGGAGGGTCAGTACTGAGGGAGTGCCGCACTGTCGGAGGGTCAGTACAGAAGAAGTGCCGCACTGTCGGAGGGTCAGTACTGAGGGAGCACTGCGCTGTCGGAGGGTCAGTACTGAGGGAGTGCCGCACTGTCGGAGGGTCAGTACTGAAGAAGTGCCGCACTGTCGGAGGGTCAGTACTGAGGGAGTGCCGCACTGTCAGAGGGTCAGTACTGATGGAGTGCCGCATTGTTGGAGGGTCAGTACTGAAGAAGTGCCGCACTGTCGGAGGGTCAGTACTGAGGGAGCACCGCACTGTCAGAGGGTCAGTACTGAGGGAGCGCCGCACTGTTGGAGGCTCAGTACTGAGGGAACGCCACACTGTGAGAGGGTCAGTACTGAGGGAGAGCCGCACTGTCAGGGGGTCAGTACTGAGGGAACACCGCACTGTCGGAGGGTCAGTACTGAGGGAGCGCTGCAATGTCGGAGGGTCAGTACTGAGGGAGGGCCGCACTGTCGGAGGGTCAGTACTGAGGGAGAGCCGCACTGTCGGAGGGTCAGTACTGAGGGAGCGCTGCAATGTCGGAGGGTCAGTACTGAGGGAGGGCCGCACTGTCGGAGGGTCAGTACTGAGGGAGGGCCGCACTGTCAGAGGGTCAGTACTGAGGGAGCACCGCACTGTCGAAGGGTCAGTACTGAGGGAGCGCTGCAATGTCGGAGGGTCAGTACTGAGGGAGGGCCGCACTGTCGGAGGGTCAGTACTGAGGGAGCACCGCACTGTCGGAGGGTCAGTACTGAGGGAGCACCGCACTGTCAGAGGGTCAGTACTGAGGGAGCACCGCACTGTCAGAGGGTCAGTACTGAGGGAGCACCGCACTATCGGAGGGTCAGTACTGAGGGAGCGCTGCGCTGTCGGAGGGTCAGTACTGAGGGAGCACCGCACTGTCAGAGGGTCAGTACTGAGGGAGCACCGCACTGTCGGAGGGTCAGTACCGAGGGAGCGCTGCACTGTCGGAGGGTCAGTACTGAGGGAGCGCTGCAATGTCGGAGGGTCAGTACTGAGGGAGGGCCGCACTGTCGGAGGGTCAGTACTGAGGGAGAGCCGCACTGTCGGAGGGTCAGTGCTGAGGGAGCGCCGCACTGTCAGAGGGTCAGTACTGAGGGAGCACCGCACTGTCGGAGGGTCAGTACTGAGGGAGCGCTGCGCTGTCGAAGGGTCAGTACTGAGGGAGAGCCGCACTGTCGGAGGGTCAGTACTGAGAGAGCGCCGCACTGTCGGAGGGTCAGTACTGAGGGAGCGTCGCACTGTCGGAGGGTCAGTACTGAGGGAGCGCTGCGCTGTCGAAGGGTCAGTACTGAGGGAGCGCCGCCCTGTTGGAGGGTCAGTACTGAGGGAGCGCTGCACTGTCGGAGGGTCAGTACTGAGGGAGCACCGCACTGTCGGAGGGTCAGTACTGAGGGAGCGCTGCGCTGTCGAAGGGTCAGTACTGAGGGAGTGCCGCACTGTCGGAGGGGCCGTCTTTCAGGATGAGACATTACACCCGAGGCCCCCGTCTGCCCTCTCGGGTGGATGTAAAAGATCCCCGGGCCACTATTGGAAGAAGAGCGGGAGGGGGGGGTGAGTTCTCCCCCGGTGTCCTGGGGCCGATATTTATCTCTCAACCAATGTCACTCCAACAACTTATATTTATATAGCGCCTTTAACAATAAAGTGTCCCAAGGGCCTTCACAGGAGTGTTATAAAAGAAAACGTGGTGTGTCGCTCATCACCCAGCTCACACTTTGGTCTGACCCCTCCTCCTCTAGCACTTTCTCCTCCTTCAAACACCTCACCTTGTTCCATCCCTCTCACCTCTCTTTAAAAATTCTCGTTCTGCATCGCCCTCCCAAGTACGACCAAATATTCTCACTGGGATATCGTCGCTGCTTTCCTCCCTCTGCCCCTGCACTGAGCGACTTCTTATCCTCGGTGATTTCAACCTCCACCTCGCCTCTACATGTTCTCCCTCCTGAGCTCACGGTCCCTCCGACCCTCCCTGAATCCCTCCCTCCTTGTAATCTCCCCAACCCATGTTCATGGGCAACTCGCATGCCCTCCTCACTCCGGTCATATTGATCCCTTCTGTCATTCTCCGCCCACATCCCTCTTCCTCCACCCCCCCCCGACCACCACCACCACGGACTCACTTGCGCAGCACGGCAATCTCGTTCTCGACCACGGCCTCCTTGCCCCGCAGGACATTCTTGAGGATGCACTTCACGGCCACCAGCTGCTTGGACTTGCGGTCCTCGGCCAGCATGACTTCAGAGAAGGCTCCGCTGCAACAGGAAAGGCCGGGAAGAGGAGGCAGCATTTAAAGGGGTGTCTTAAGTGCAGCGTGACTGTTGACATAGAAAAATTGAATGGGGAATCTTAACATAGCCCTGGTTAGACCACACCTGGAGTATTGTGAACAGTTCTGGACACCACACCTTAGGAAGGATGTCTTGGTGTTGGAGGGAAGCAAGTGGAGATTTACCAGAACGATACTGGGTCTCTAAGGGTTAAATTACAAGGAGAGATTACACAAACTAGGGTTGTATTTCCTGGTGTTTCGAAGGTAAAGGGGTGATTTGATTGACGGTTTCAGGATATTAAGGGGAACTGATAGGATAAGGAGAGAGTGAAACTGTTTCCGCTGTTTGGGGAGTCTGGGGCTGGGGGAGAGAGACTATAAATGAGAGGCAGACCTTTCAGGAGTAAAATTAGGAAACATTTCATATTTCTTTAAAACAAAATGTGGAATATTTTTATCATGTGACTTACCCACAAATGTTTAAAATTAGCCTTTTCCGGGCCGGAGAGGTTGTTCAGCAGTTATTCTGAACTCAGTTACAAACTCAGGCACACCTTATTCAACAAGGTGTAACTTTTTCAAGGGTTTATGCAGTGGGACTAAAACGGTTGGAGTGGAAAATGATTAAATCCTGACTGTAATGGAGATTGCTGTCCCTGGCAACTGTTGTTAAGGGTACAGGCAGATACGATACAGGGGATTAAATTGTAACCAATTGAGTGACGGCAAAGATGCACTGAGACTCACAGCCCCCAGAGAACCCGATTCGGTCTCTCTAAACCCCTCTGAGATCACAGTCCGCCTCCAATCTGGGCTCTGAGCCAACCCCCCCATCCCCCGATTCCCATCGCTCCACCACTGGCGGCCGTGCCTTCAGCTGCCTGGGGCCCTAAGCTCTGGAATTCCCTCCCTAAACCTCTCCGCCTCTCTCTCTCCTCCTTTAAGACGCTGCTTAAAAACCGTCCTCTTTGACCGAGCTTTTGATCGCCTGTCCCTAATATCTCCTGATGTGGCTCGGGGTCAAATTTTAGACTAATAACACACCTGTCAAGAACCTTGGGATGATTTTACCACAATAACAGTCATATATCTAGATGCAAATTCTTCTTGGAGCTGTTGAATCTAACCCTGTGTTGTACCTGTCCTGGGAGTGTTTGATGGGGACAGTGTAGAGGGAGCTTTACTCTGTATCTAACCCCCGTACTGTCCCTGT